>NC_134881.1:51216522-51231522 GCF_041734735.1 Babylonia areolata | reverse complement strand
TTTACCACTCTTCCCAACATTGTGACAATCTTTACCACTCTGTCCCACACTGTGACAATCTTTACCACTCTTCCCAACATTGTGACAATCTTTACCACTCTTCCCACACTGTGACAATCTTTACCACTCTTCCCACACTGTGACAATCTTTACCACTCTGTCCCACACTGTGACAATCTTTACCACTCTTCCCCACACTGTGACATTTACCACTCTGTCCCACACTGTGACAATCTTTACCACTCTTCCCCACACTGTGACAATCTTTAACACTGTTTCCCCACACTGTGACAATCTTTACCACTGTTTCCCCACACTGTGACAATCTTTACCACTCTTTCCCACACTGTGACAATCTTTACCACTCTTTCCCACACTGTGACAATCTTTACCACTCTTTCCCCACACTGTGACAATCTTTACCACTGTTTTCCCACACTGTGACAATCTTTACCACTCTTTCCCCACAATGTGACAATCTTTACCACTGTTTTCCCACACTGTGACAATCTTTACCACTCTGTCCTACACTGTGACAATCTTTTCCCACACTGTGACAATCTTTACCACTCTTCCCACACTGTGACAATCTTTACCACTCTTTCCCACACTGTGACAATCTTTACCACTCTTTCCCACACCACAACCCCCACTTTCCCACGCTAGTAGTTGAGCGATGCCCTGAGTGACCCACCTTGTGCTGGAACATCTTGGCCAGGGTGAGGTGTGCCGGGATGTGGTCTGGCTTGGATCTCAGCGCCTCGTGGTACCAGTGCTCCGCCTGATCGAACTGGTTCATCTTCAGGTACAGCTCGCCTGCACGTGCAACACCAAGGCACTCACAGAGACTCGGGACACACTGGAACTTACCAAAATCTGCAGTTCCATCTGCTGCCATTCGAAATGTTTTATATGATAATCAACATGTGTTTGAAATAGTTTGACCTGTGGCCCCACTGGCTCTTTGTTGTAGTTCTACTGGTTGACTAATTACTTCGTTTTATTTCGTTTTTGCTCTTTTTTTATGCTAGCTGAGGAGAGAGGAACAGGCAAAGTTGTGATGATTCAAGGCATGGGTGGGGTGAATTGACGTTAAGCAAAAGAACGAACGAACAGACTTTTTAACGACATTAGCTGAATGCCCTTTGTGACATTGGGGGTTTACAATTACATCCTCCTTTGTGACAAGGGGGGTTTACAATTACATCCTTCTTTGTGACGTTGGGGGTTTACAATTACATCCTCCTTTGTGACAAGGGGGGTTTACAATTACATCCTTCTTTGTGACGTTGGGGGTTTACAATTACATCCTCCTTTGTGACACTGGGGGTTTACAATTACATCCTTCTTTGTGACATTGGGGGTTTACAATTACACCCTTCTTAGTGACGTTGGGGGGTTTATAATTACATCCTTCTTTGTGACGTTGGGGGTTTATAATTATATCCTTCTTTGGGACACTGGGGGTTTATAATTCCACCCTTCTTTGTGACAGTGGGAGTTTACAATTACATCCTTCTTTGTGACAGTGGGGGTTTACAATTACATCCTTCTTTGTGACAATGGGAGTTTACAATTACATCCTTCTTTGTGACAATGGGAGTTTACAATTACATCCTTCTTTGTGACACTGGGGGTTTACAATTACATCCTTCTTGTGACACTGGGGGTTTACAATTACATCCTTCTTTGTGACATTGGGGGTTTACAATTACATCCTTCTTTGTGACACTGGGGGTTTACAATTACATCCTTCTTTGTGACATTGGGGGTTTACAATTACAGCCTTTGTGACACTGGGGGTTTACAATTACAGCCTTTGTGACATTGGGGGTTTACAATTACATCCTTCTTTGTGACGTTGGGGGTTTACAATTACATCCTTCTTTGTGACAGTGGGGGTTTACAATTACATCCTTCTTTGTGACACTGGGGGTTTACAATTACATCCTTCTTTGTGACACTGGGGGTTTACAATTACATCCTTCTTTGTGACATTGGGGGTTTACAATTACAGCCTTCTTTGTGACACTGGGGGTTTACAATTACATCCTTCTTTGTGACATTGGGGGTTTACAATTACATCCTTCAGACCAGACCAGACATGACTGCATGAAGACAAGACCAGACCAGACATGACTGCATGAAGACAAGACCAGACCAGACATGACTGCATGAAGACAAGACCAGACATGACTGCATGAAGACAGGACCAGACCAGACATGACTGCATGAAGACAAGACCAGACCAGACATGACTGCATGCAGACAAGACCAGACCAAACATGACTGCATGAAGACAAGACCAGACATGACTGCATGAAGACCAGACCAGACCAGACCAGACTGCATGTAGACAAGACCAGACCAAACATGACTGCATGTAGACAAGACCAGACCAAACATGACTGCATCTAGACAAGACCAGACTTGTTTATTTCAGAAAAACCCATGGAAGCACATCAAAATATCACATATTTCATGTAACTAATGCAAATATAACAAGCACTTGGTACTGTACTCATAAATCATTTACAATGGCCATATCAACTGTTTGGTTGGGATATTCATAAGACAAGATATTTCGGAGGAAGAAAAGAAAAGAGAAGAATTCTTTAAAAAGTAACAAACAAAAAATAGAACATTGTACAACATATAGATGCTTGAGGTGAGTGAGAATTTATCCCAATCGTAGTAAACAAAACACTTAAAGACAGTGCAAGTGTCTGGTTCAAATCACCACATCCTCCCCCCACTTTGACACGAAATGTGACAGACACATACCCAAACTATTCTGAATACCTTGACACATACTGTGTCAGACACATACCTAACATATTCTGAATACCTTGACACATACTGTGACAGACACATACCCAACCTATTCTGAATACCTTGACACATACTGTGTCAGACACATACCTAACATATTCTGAATACCTTGACACAGGTAATGTGACAGACACATACATAACCTATTCTGAATATCTTGACACAGGTAATGTGACAGACATATACCAAACCTATTCTGAATACTTTGACACATACTGTGACAGACACATACCCAACATATTCTGAATACCTTGACACATAATGTGACAGACATATACCTAACCTATTCTGAATACTTTGACACATACTGTGACAGACACATACCCAACATATTCTGAATACCTTGACACATAATGTGACAGACATATACCTAACCTATTCTGAATACTTTGACACATAATGTGACAGACACATACCTAACCTATTCTGAATGCCTTGATACACAATGTGACAGACACATACCCAGCATATTCTGAATGCTTTGTGGAGCATAGTAGCTGGGTCTTCTCTTGAGGGCTTCCAGATAGGTCTTCTCTGCCTCCTGCAACACACACACACACACACACACACACACCACACACACACACACACACTGAACTATATTGTACACACATGCCTGCAAACATAGAAACAGACAATGCAGAACCCAAGCACTATTAACTCTCTCCATACGAACGGCGAAAAGAGACGACGTTAACAGCGTTTCACCCCAATTACCATCATCAAAATATTGCAAGCGGAGGGCTCTTATACTGAAGAGGTGAATATTGACAAAGAATACCACAATTCTGACGACGGAAGCTAAAGGTTGGGTCATTCAGACACCCACTGGACATCCGAGGGGTCTGTGTAGAGGAGAAGAGAGGACTGGCCGTACTGAGTGAGTTAAAGAAATGACTGTGGCCATTCGGTTGATGAAGATTCACGCCCACATTTATATACTAGCGGAGACCATCCTAGTTTCCTGACTTCTGATATCATTCTATATAAAAAGACAATACTAAATTTGTCATATTGTATACTGCATAAAGAATCATAGCTTAAAAAGCCAGACGAACACAAAAGAATTCATTGATTTATATTACTTACAAACATACACACACATGAAAAATAATAAGAAAAAAAAAACGCTGAAAAAAACCAACAGAAAGACACACTTACATAAAAAAATGTGTTGGATGTGAGGAAGTGTGTGCGCGCGCGCGTGTGTGTGTTTGAGTGCGTGCAAGCGTGTGCGTGCGAGCTTGTGCGTGCATGTGTGTACATGTGCATGTGTGTGTATGTATGTGTGCATGTGTGTGTGAGTGTGAGTGTGTGTGTGTGAGAGAGAGAGAGAGAGAGAGAGAGAGAGAGAGAGAGAGAGTGTGTGTGTGTGTGTGTGTGTGTGTGTGTGTGTGTGTGTGTGTGTGTTCGCGCACGTGCATGCGTGTATGGAAGGAGAGTGCCGTAAGAGTGCCTGTGTGCTTCTATGTATACATTCTTTTCTTCTGTCTGCAAGTGTGTGTGTTTAACTATGAAAGTGGATTTTTCTACAGCGTTTTGCCAGGGACAACAACCCTTTCGCTGCCGTGGGGTTCCTTCTTTTACGTGCTCCAAGCGCACGCTGCGCACAGTACCTCAGCTTATTGTCTCATCCCAAAGACTAGCACCCAGACCACCACTCTAGAGGAGAGGATACGGGGTGGGGTGTGCTGGGGATGGGGGTGGCTGGGTAGCAGTAAAAATCCCAGTTGGAACAAGGAAGTGGAAACTGATGACACTGGCTGACTAGTGGGGCACCTTACCACTGACCCCTTGCTGCGTGACTGAAGATCCAGACAATCATATTCCGACTGCGCACGGGGCACTGCCGCCTGCGAGACCACATGTATCGAATGAAACTGTCACACACTCCTGACTGCCCGTGTAAGACAGGCCCACAAACCCCGGAGCACATCCTGCAGACCTGCCCCCTGTATCAAGATGCATGGACGCAGCAGTGGCCCTATGGAGCCACACTGGCAGAAAAGCTCTGGGTCACCAAAGGAGACCTCATCAAGACCACCACCTTCATTTCCAGTATAGGACTGCAAGTCTGAGACCATGATCACGGGGAACGCAGAAGAAGAAGGAGAAGACTGAAGCTCTTCTTCCCCTTCCACTTTCTTGGTGTTGTCGTCGGCACATCACCAAGTCATGCTGGTTATCTCCAATGATAAAAATCACATGTGACTGTGTTGCTCATGCTCACGATACAAACAAAGTGGAGTGATGGCCTAGAGGTAACGCGTCCGCCTAGGAAGCGAGAGAATCTGAGCGCGCTGGTTCGAATCACTACTCAGCTGTCGATATTTTCTCCCCTTCCACTAGACCTTGAGTGGTGGTCTGGATGCTAGTCATTTGGATGAGACGATAAACCGAGGTCCCATGTGCAGCATGCACTTAGCGCACGTAAAAGAACCCACAGCAACAAAAGGGTTGTTCCTGGCAAAATTCTGTAGAAAAATCCACTTCAATAAGAAAAAAACAAATAAAACTGCACGCAGGAAAAAATACAAAAAAATGGGTGGCACTGTAGTGTAGAGACGCGCTCTCCCTGGGGAGAGCAGCCCAAATTTCACACAGAGAAATATGTTGTGATAAAAAAAAAAAGAAATACATGAAACAAGCATTTCGAAGACATTATGTGTTGTTAATAATCAAGAGATCGCATAAAATCAGAAAATCACATTACAATCACCCAAGAACATATACGGTTATAATGTATCAAACAGCAATTAAGAATCTCTTTCCCTCTCCCCGACCACCTTTTTTTTTTCTCTCCCTCCATCTTTCCCTCTCAAAAACACCGATATCCATGCCCCTTCCCCTCCACAAACGTACTGAGACTCATTATTACAAAGGGGTTCATTTCCTTTCCTTTTTTTTCCCGATTTAAGCAGCGTTTTGATAAATACATACAATTGAATTAACACATACAGTGAAATAGAGATAATATATATATATATATATATATAAGTCGTAAAACATATTATAAAAACATTAATCAAAACACATTCGTCAATTCTATAAAAAAAAAGAAGAAAAAAAAGCACAGCTAACAACACCAACAAGTACTTACCATGAATGCTCACAACTCTTACACCCCATCATACACTTTCTTGGGGACAAGACAAACGGAGTATGGCTGCCTACATGGCAGGGCTTAGTAAACAAAACGGTCATACATCTAAAATGTTACATGTATGTCTGAGCGTGCATGTGTGCGTGCCAGAAATCTGACTGAATGACACAGGAAACGAAAAAGATGAACCCCTAATGGCAGCTGTCAGTCAGCTCCACCCAGGTAGGCAGACCCTGTGTCTGTAAAGCGCTTAGAGCTTGGTCTCTGACCCGAGGATAGGCGCTATTTTTGTATTTGTATTTCTTTTTATCACATCAGATTTCTCTGTGTGAAATTCGGGCTGCTCTCCCCAGGGAGAGCGCATCGCTACACTACAGTGCCACCCCCCCACCCCCTTTTTTTTTTTTCCCCTGCGTGTAGTTCTATTTGTTTTTCCTATCGAAGTGGATTTTTCTACAGAATTTTGCCAGGAACAACCCTTTTGTTGCCGTGGGTTCTTTTACGTGCGCTAAATGCATGCTGCACACGGGACCTCGGTTTATCGTCTCATCCAAATGACTAGCGTCCAAACCAGCACTCAAGGTCTAGTGGAGGGGGAGAAAATATCGGCGGCTGAACCGTGATTCGAACCAGCGCACTCAGATTCTCTCGCTTCCAAGGCGGACGCGTTACCTCTAGGCCATCACTCCACTATATATGTACTGATATCAAACAACTCTTACACCCCATCACACACTTTGTTGGGGACAATGGACTGTTTATCTCTGACACCACCCCTTCCACTAGAACACTGCAAACTGGAGTTGGGGACAAGACAAAGGTTTATTTATCTCTGACACCACACCTTCCACAAGAACACTGCAAACTGGAGTTGGGGACAAGACAAAGGTTTATTTATCCCTGACACCACACCTTCCACAAGAACACTGCAAACTGGAGTTGGGGGCAAGACAAAGGTTTATTTATCTCTGACACCACCCCTTCCACTAGAACACTGCAAACAGGAGTTGGGGACAAGACAAAGGTTTATTTATCTCTGACACCACCCCTTCCACTAGAACACTGCAAACTGGAAGCTGGGGGCAAGACAAAGGTTTATTTATCCCTGACACCACTGCTACCACCCCACAAAAGCGGTATCAGCACGGGGTTAAGGGTTAGGGGTTGGGGGTTGGGGGTTGGCGTGGTTGGGAGTTGGGGGTTAAGGGTTAGGGGTTGGGGGTTGGGGGGGTTAAGGGTTAGAGGTTAGGGATTAGGGGTTGGGGGTGTTTGGGAGTTGGGGGTTAAGGGTTAGGGGTTAGGGGCTGGGGGTGGGGGGGGGGGGGGGTTGGGAGTTGGGATCCTACCTGCAGACTGTTGTGGTCAGCCAGGAGGCGGGCCAGGTTGTAGAGGCAGGAGATCTTGGTGGTCTCGTGCAGACGGGGGTCCTTCAGGCCTGATGTGTCCAGGTCCGCACAGTGCCGGTATATCTGTTGGGGCAGCAGCACGTACGTCACGAGTTCAGTTTGTGACAGTCTGATGAAATGAGGGAGGTGTGTGTGTCCAGTTTGTGACAGTCTGATGGAATGAGGGAGGTGTGTGTGTCCAGTTTGTGACAGTCTGATGGAATGAGGGAGGTGTGTGTGTCCAGTTTGTGACAGTCTGATGGAATGAGGGAGGTGTGTGTGTCCAGTTTGTGACAGTCTGATGGAATGAGGGAAGTTTGCGACAGTCTGAAGGAATGAGGGAGGTGTGTGTGTCCAGTTTGCGACAGTCTGAAGGAATGAGGGAGGTGTGTGTGTCCAGTTTGCGACAGTCTGAAGGAATGAGGGAGGTGTGTGTGTCCACTTTGTGACAGTCTGATGAAATGAGGGAGGTGTGTGTGTCCAGTTTGCGACAGTCTGAAGAAATGAGGGAGGTGTGTGTGTCCAGTTTGTGACAGTCTGATGGAATGAGGGAGGTGTGTGTGTCCAGTTTGTGACAGTCTGATGGAACGAGGGAGGTGTGTGTGTACAGTTTGTGACAGTCTGATGGAATGAGGGAGGTGTGTGTGTCCAGTTTGTGACAGTCTGAAGGAATGAGGGAGGTGTGTGTGTCCAGTTTGCGACAGTCTGAAGGAATGAGGGAGGTGTGTGTGTCCAGTTTGTGACAGTCTGAAGGAATGAGGGAGGTGTGTGTGTCCACTTTGTGACAGTCTGAAGGAATGAGGGAGGTGTGTGTGTCCAGTTTGTGACAGTCTGAAGGAATGAGGGAGGTGTGTGTGTCCAGTTTGTGACAGTCTGAAGGAATGAGGGAGGTGTGTGTGTCCAGTTTGTGACAGTCTGATGGAATGAGGGAGGTGTGTGTGTCCAGTTTGCGACAGTCTGAAGGAATGAGGGAGGTGTGTGTGTCCAGTTTGTGACAGTCTGATGGAATGAGGGAAGTTTGCGACAGTCTGATGGAATGAGGGAGGTGTGTGTGTCCACTTTGTGACAGTCTGATGGAATGAGGGAAGTTTGCGACAGTCTATCTATCTATCTATCTATCTATCTCTCTGTCTCTCTCTCTGTCTACATGTCTGATAACCCCCAAAGTGAAGAGACGTTAACCGAAAGGTAGAACAACACGGCATGTAATAACACAGTACCGGGAGTTGCGAATGAAGGAGGTGTGTGTGTCCACTTTGTGACAGTCTGATGGAATGAGGGAGGTGTGTGTGTCCACTTTGTGACAGTCTGATGGAATGAGGGAGGTGTGTGTGTCCACTTTGTGACAGTCTGATGGAATGAAGGAGGTGTGTGTGTCCAGTTTGTGACAGTCTGAAGGAATGAGGGAGGTGTGTGTGTCCACTTTGTGACAGTCTGATGGAATGAGGGAGGTGTGTGTGTCCACTTTGTGACAGTCTGATGGAATGAAGGAGGTGTGTGTGTCCAGTTTGTGACAGTCTGAAGGAATGAGGGAGGTGTGTGTGTCCACTTTGTGACAGTCTGATGGAATGAGGGAAGTTTGCGACAGTCTGATGGAATGAGGGAGGTGTGTGTGTCCACTTTGTGACAGTCTGATGGAATGAGGGAGGTGTGTGTGTCCACTTTGTGACAGTCTGATGGAATGAGGGAGGTGTGTGTGTCCACTTTGTGACAGTCTGAAGGAATGAGGGAGGTGTGTGTGTCCACTTTGTGATAGTCTGATGGAATGAAGGAGGTGTGTGTGTCCAGTTTGTGACAGTCTGAAGGAATGAGGGAGGTGTGTGTGTCCACTTTGTGACAGTCTGACGGAATGAGGGAGGTGTGTGTGTCCACTTTGTGATAGTCTGAAGGAATGAGGGAGGTGTGTGTGTCCACTTTGTGATAGTCTGATGGAATGAAGGAGGTGTGTGTGTCCAGTTTGTGACAGTCTGAAGGAATGAGGGAGGTGTGTGTGTCCACTTTGTGACAGTCTGACGGAATGAGGGAGGTGTGTGTGTCCACTTTGTGACAGTCTGATGGAATGAGGGAGGTGTGTGTGTCCAGTTTGTGACAGTCTGATGGAATGAGGGAGGTGTGTGTGTCCACTTTGTGACAGTCTGATGGAATGAGGGAAGTTTGCGACAGTCTGATGGAATGAGGGAGGTGTGTGTGTCCAGTTTGTGACAGTCTGATGGAATGAGGGAGGTGTGTGTGTCCAGTTTGTGACAGTCTGATGGAATGAGGGAGGTGTGTGTGTCCAGTTTGCGACAGTCTGATGGAATGAGGGAGGTGTGTGTGTGTCCAGTTTGTGACAGTCTGATGGAATGAGGGAGGTGTGTGTGTCCAGTTTGTGACAGTCTGATGGAATGAGGGAGGTGTGTGTGTCCAGTTTGTGAACGGTACTGTGTTATTACATGCCGTGTTGTTCTACCTTTCGGTTAACGTCTCTTCACTTTGGGGGTTATCAGACATGTAGACAGAGAGAGAGACAGAGAGAGAGAGAGAGAGATAGATAGATAGATAGATAGATAGAGAGAGAGAGAGAGAGAGAGAGAGAATGTGTGTGTGTGTGTGTGTGTGTGTGTGTGTGTGTGTGTGTGTGTGTGTGTGCGCGCGTGCGCGCTCACGCGTCCGTGTACACGATGTCAGCAGGTCATGCAATGCTCGATTATTTATCTGTTCAATGGAGGTTCAGTTCATTCCTTTGAACACAAACGCCTGTATGTATACATACACACACCTAATATACAAAGAAACACAAACACATGCACACACACACACACAACTTATTGCTTTTACTTTTTGTTTGCTTGTTGTGTTTAGTTTATAGTGTCCATAATTCCTATGATGGTATTACGAAAATTAAATGAGTTCTGAGTTCACACACACACACACACACACACACACACACACACACACACACACACACACACACACACACACACACACACCTGTGCAGCAGCTGCTATGTCGCCAGCCTGGGCCGTCAGAATTCCGAGGTTGAGGTGAGCCACTGGAACAGAGGGACAAACAAAACATCATCAGCTGCATGTTGTTTCAGCAGCAGCTTGTGGCCGCTTTCCAGTTAACGACTTGTGTGAGTGACAGATAGACAAGACAGAGAGGGGGGAGAGGGAGAGAGAGAGAGAAGTCTGAAGTCTGAATGGTTTATTGTTTAGGCCTTTCTGCCCGTGACAACAGGGGTAAGGGGGTGGGGGTGGGGGGCTTCCGTGTTAACATCCGTTATAAAGAACAGCGCCAATATATGTAAAGCAAACAAAGGGTGGAAAAGAGAGAAAGGACAGAGTAAGAGAGAGAGAGAGAGAGAGAGAGAGAGAGAGAGAGAGAGAGGGACAGAGAGAAGAAGAAAAAGACAAAAGATAGATGGGCAGACTGGTATGTAACCATGCGTCATTAACCAAAGATAGACTTGTTTCTATGGGTGAAGGCTTTGGACAAGAACAGAGAGAGTGGAATGCATGTCTTCACATCTGCAAACGACAGTGACAATTTAAATGCATTGGGGCGCACATGATACTTCTTCGGTATATACTGTTCTCTGAGATTTTTGTATTCTGGGCATGTCAAAATAAAATGGAGTTCGGTTTCTTGTTCATCTTTACAGAATAAGCAACACATATTTTCACGCTTTTTTGAATATCTCAATCTATGCGGTTTCAATGGGGATACACCAAGAGGGAGGGAGAGAGAGAGAGAGAGAGAGAGAGAGAGAGAGAGAGAGACAGAGAGAGGCAGAGACAGAGAGAGAGACACAGAGAGAGAGAGAGACAGAGACAGACAGAGAGAAGGGGCAGAGAGGCGAGGGACTGACGTCTGGTGATCCGGAATGTTCTGTTGGCGGACCTTACACTGATAGCAACCTCCTTGGGGACTTGTGTGTGTGTGTGTGTGCGTGTGTGTGTGTGTGTGTGTGTGTGCGTGAGAGAGAGAGAGAGAGAGAGAGAGAGAGAGAGAGGAGGTAACAGGAAGCATCGTCATCAGAAAAACGAAAGAAAAGAAAAAAGCGTGTCTCTCATTTCAGACATCTATGTTTTTGAAACGAAACACCGGTATTTTATTTTATCATGTTATTAAAATATATTTTTTTTGTCTTTTTGTTTGTTTGTTTGTTTGTTTTTTTGGTATTTTCCTTGCACCGAAGGATATATTTCTCCACACACAGACATACATCACAAGAGGATTTGTTAAGGAAAAAAAGAGAAAATAACCAAAATAACAACAATCAAACAACACAACGTTTCATGACAATTGAGAAAAAAAGACAAAAAGCGTAATCTCTAATTTCAAAATGAAAGTTTTTTTGTTTTTTTTTTAATGAGACAACTGCATCTTGTGTTTCTGATATCAATATATCTTTTTCAGAAAATTGACACACATATAGAATAAATCTATGCATATATAATTTCAATTTCCTGAATGATTTTCTTTCTTTCCCCTGAAATCTCACTGGATCTACTGATGTTATTCACTCCAACTGCATCATGTCGAATCGCATGTACTTTCTAATATAAAAATCCCCCTAAATGCAGACTTCTTTGAAAATCCTTTTCTATTTCCTTTTTTTTTTGTTTTTTTGTTTTTCTTTGCATTTGCCTGCCCTAGACCACTAAAAAAAAAAGGAAAAAAAAAGAAAAAAAAAGAGAAAACCAAATAAAATGAAATGTAATAAAACGAAACTGGAATAAAACAAAATGAAACAGAATAAAATAGGATAAAATGAAAGCAAACAAAGACCCCCCCGCCCCCCAATCCCATGTGAAGCCCCCCCCCCCCATCGGTTCCCTCATGAAATGATGTCCTCTGTGCTGTACGCTATTTGCCCTCCCATTCAAACGGCACCAGAAAGACGGATCTATCACGGAACTGATGGAATTCAGAAGAAGAAGAAGAAGAAGAAGAAGAAAAAAAAATCCTCCGCGCATTTTCGTGTCTTCTTTACAATTGATTTCTTTTCCTTTCTTTCTTACTTATTTTGTTTTCTGTCTCTTCTTTCTCTTTCAATTTCACATGAGAAACCCATACTGAAATATGATGAGAGTTCTTTCTCTATCTCTCTCACTCTTGCTCTCTCTCTCTCACTCTCTCTCGCTCGCTCTCTCTCTCTCACTGACTCTTGCTCTCTCTCTCACTCACTCTCTCTCACTCTCTCTCTGTCACCGATTCTCGCTCGCTCTCTCTCTCTCACTCACTCTTGCTCTCTCTCTCACTCACTCTCTCTCTCTCTCTCTGTCACCGACTCTCGCTCGCTCTCTCTCTCTCACTGACTCTCGCTCTCTCTCTCTCACTCTGTCACCGACTCTCGCTCTCTCTCTCTCACTCTCTCTCCCCTCTTCCTTCTCCTGTATCATGTATCTAATAGAAAAGAGAGACGGAAAGCAGCACCACACATGCATACATACAAGTCCGGCCTACGCCTCTCCAATATCCATACTCTCGGGTTGGTGGGGACAAGATTCAAGATTCAAAAACTTTATTACTCAAAGATAAAGACTTCAGGCATCGCCCAGTCTTCCAGTCTGTCCTTGTGACAACAAATAACAACATTAACGATAACGACACAACAATAATAATTTTGTTAACACTGCTACATCTACTGCTACTACAGCGAAGAAGGATCACCATCATCATCATTAACATCGTAAAAAAAATAAATAAATAAAACGAACGCATTCATACATTCATATCCATACACATGCACACACTCTGTCCACCCAACATACACACACACATACATATACTTATGCACATACAGAGACATGACCGGGACAGGAAAAAAAAGAGAGGAAGAAGTAGAACCAAAAAGAAGATGGGGGGAGGGATGTGTGTGTGTGTGTGTGTGTGAGGGGGGGGGGGGGGGGGGGGGGGGGGGGGGGGGGACGGGCGAGTGGTAATCTGCAGACGCTAACTGGCTGGGGAACATGATAGGAGCTATCAAGAGTATTGGCGGCTGAAGGAATATCACTCTGTGTCGTGCAGCTCGGCCATCATTGTGAGGGGGGCGGGGTTGGAATGGCAATGAAAGGGGGGGGGGAGGGGGGTAGAAGGTGGAGGAGGAAGAGGGGAGAGAGAGTGAGTGAGTGACAGAGAAAGAGAGAGAGAGAGTCGGTGACAGAGAGAGTGTGAGAGAGCGAGATTGAGAGAGTGAGAGAGAGAGAGCGAGAGTCAGTGAGAGAGAGAGAGAGAGCGAGAGAGCGAAGTGAGAGTGAGAGAGAGAGCGCGAGAGTCAATGAGAGAGAGAGCGCGTGAGAGTGAGATAGAGAGAGCGAGAGAGAGATAGAGAGAGCGAGAGTCAGTGAGAGAGAGTGAGAGAGAGAGTGAGAGAGAGCGAGAAAGCGAGAGAGAGAGAGAGAAAGCGAGAGAGAGAGAGAGAGAGAGAGACAGAGAGATTCAGAGCAAGAGAGAGAGAGCGAGAGAGAGTGAGAGATAGAACAAGCGAGAGTGAGAGAGAGAGAGAGAGAGAGAGAGAGAGAGAGAGAGAGAAAGCGAGAGTGAGAGAGAGAAAGCGAGAGTGAGAGAGAGAGAGAGAGACAGAGAGATTCAGAGCAAGAGAGAGAGAGCGAGCGAGAGTGAGAGTAAATGATAGACAGACAGAGAAAGAGAGAAAACGAGAGCGAGAAAGACAGACAAAAATAGGGATAGACAGATAGACAGAAAGAGAGAAAGAGAAAGCGAGAGAGAGAGAGAAAGAAAGTGAGAGAGACACACACACACAGAGACAGAGAGAGAGACAGACAGACAGACAGACAGAGAGAGAGAGAGAGAGAGAGAGAGAGAGAGAGACACAGAGAGAGAGAGAGAGAGAGAGAGAGAGAGAGAGAGACATACACCTAAGATACAAGAGAGTTTAATTAACATCATCAGTGTCAGTTTTCCTCTTGGCTCTAAAAAAAAAAAAAAAGTATCGGTGTCACTGTCAATGCAGGCTGTAACAAAACATCATTGTCACTGTAGTATTAGTAATGACTCAAAGTTCTAACAAAACATCAATGTCACTATAGTATTAGTAATGACTCAAAGTTCTAACAAAACATCAATGTCACTGTAGTATTAGTAATGACTCAAAGTTCTAACAAAACATCAATGTCACTATAGTATTAGTAATGACTCAAAGTTCTAACAAAACATCAATGTCACTATAGTATTAGCAATGACTCAAAGTTCTAACAAAACATCAATGTCACTATAGTATTAGTAATGACTCAAAGCTCTAACAAAACATCAATGTCACTATAGTATTAGTAATGACTCAAAGTTCTACAAAACATCGATGTCACTATAGTATTAGTAATGACTCAAAGTTCTAACAAAACATCATTGTCACTATAGTATTAGCAATGACTCAAAGTTCTAACAAAACATCAATGTCACTATAGTATTAGTAATGACTCAAAGCTCTAACAAAACATCATTGTCACTATAGTATTAGCAATGACTCAAAGTTCTGACAAAACATCAATGTCACTATAGTATTAGCAATGACTCAAAGTTCTGACAAAACATCAATGTCACTATAGTATTAGTAATGACTCAAAGTTCTAACAAAACATCAATGTCACTATAGTATTTATTAGCAATGACTCAAAGTTCTAACAAAACATCAATGTCACTATAGTATTTATTAGTAATGACTCAAAGTTCTAA
>NC_134881.1:51131522-51214022 GCF_041734735.1 Babylonia areolata | reverse complement strand
ATGTATGTATGTATGTATGTATGTATGTATGTATGTATGCAGGCGTTGTGTTCAGTTATGGACTAAAAGCCAAGGTGTGTCCCGTGACCTATTTCTCTATCTGACCCACCATCTGCCCGCTGATCTCTCCCCGTCAGTCCTGACACAGTCCTCGGTCTGCTGCCCGTAATGTGACACCCTGTAGGTTTACACATCCTCTCTCTCTCTCTCTCTCTCTCTCTCTGTGTGTGTGTGTGTGTGTGTGTGTGTGTGTGTGTGTGTGTGTGTGTGTGTGAGTGAGTGAGTGTGTGTGTGTGAGTGTAGGTTTACAGCTTGGAATCTCGCGGCGCTCCCTGATTACACAATCACTCCACACACACACGAACTCACAAACAGCCGCTGACACACACACAGTAAACACATGGAAAACACACACACACACACACACACACCCTTTCCCCCATCACACACAAACAGCACCAGCATTCTTTAGCTACTCTGTAATGACCCCACAAACCAGCAACCACCACCATGTCTGATCGACTGATAACACCTCATACATCAGACACGCGAAAACAGAAAAAAAAGGTTGTGGGGGAAAAAAAAAGGAGAAAAACAACAACCGAGGATAATAGTAAATACAAAACAACAACAACAAACTACCCCCCCCCCCACCAGGCCCCCCTCCCCCAATAAAAACACCACCACCACCACCACCACCACCAACAACAACAAAACCCAACAACTGACGGACTCGGCCCAGATTGCCAGGCATTCTGATACAAACCTCGTCCTTCAAGTACCACGAGTATGGTGTTATGTGCCATGTTATATATATATATATAGTGTGTGTGTGTGTGTGTATGAGTGTGTGATATTTCTGTGGTATGTATTGTGTGTGATGTTTTTGTGGTATGTATTGTGTTGTGTGTGATGTTTTTGTGGTATGTATTGTGTTGTGTGTGATGTTTTTGTGGTATGTACTGTGTTGTGTGTGATGTTTTTGTGGTATGTATTGTGTGTGTGTGTGTGTGTGTGTGTGTGTGTGTGTATGTGTGTGTGATGTTTTTGTGGTATGTATTGTGCTCTGTGTGTGTGTATGAGTGTGTGATATTTTTGTGGTATGTATTGTGTTGTTGTGTGTGATGTTTCTGTGGTATGTATTGTGTTGTGTGATGTTTTTGTGGTATGTATTGTGTGTGATGTTTTTGTGGTATGTATTGTGTGTGATGTTTTTGTGGTATGTATTGTGTTGTGTGTCGTTTTTTGTGGTATGTATTGTGTTGTGTGTGATGTTTTGTGGTATGTATTGTGTTGTGTGTGGTGTTTTGTGGTATGTATTGTGTTGTGTGTCGTTTTTTGTGGTATGTATTGTGTTGTGTGTGATGTTTTGTGGTATGTATTGTGTTGTGTGTGATGTTTTGTGGTATGTATTGTGTTGTGTGTGATGTTTTGTGGTATGTATTGTGTTGTGTGTGATGTTTTGTGGTATGTATTGCGTTGTGTGTGATGTTTTGTGGTATGTATTGTGTTGTGTGTGATGTTTTGTGGTATGTATTGTGTTGTGTGTGATGTTTTGTGGTATGGATTGTGTTGTGTGTGGTGTTTTTTGTGGTATGTATTGTGTTGTGTGTGATGTTTCTGTGGTATGTATTGTGCTGTGTGTGGTGTTTTTTGTGGTATGTATTGTCTTGTGTGTGCGTGTGTGTGATGTTTTTTTTTTTGGTATGTATTGTGTGATGTTTTTGTGGTATGTATTGTGTTGTGTGTGGTGTTTTTGTGGTATGTATTGTGTTGTGTTGTGTGTGTGTGTGTGTGTGTGTGTGTGTGTGTGTGTGTGTGTGTGTGTGTGTGTGTGTGTGTGTGTGTGTGGGTGTGTGATGTTTTTGTGGTATGTATTGTGCTCTGTGTTTGTGTACGAGTGTGTGATATTTTTGTGGTATGTATTGCGTTGTGTGTTGTTTTTTGTGGTATGTATTGTGTTGTGTGTGATGTTTTTGTGGTATGTATTGTGTTGTGTGTGTGATGTTTTTGTGGTATGTATTGTGTTGTGTGTGTGATGTTTTTGTGGTATGTATTGTGTTGTGTGTGATGTTTTTGTGGTATGTATTGTGTTGTGTGTGATGTTTTTGTGGTATGTATTGTGTTGTGTGTGTGATGTTTTTGTGGTATGTATTGTATTGTGCGATGTTTTTGTGGTATGTATTGTCTTGTGTGTTGTTTTTGTGGTATGTATTGTCTTGTGTGTTGTTTTTTGTGGTATGTATTGTGTTGTGTGTGTGATGTTTTTTGTGGTATGTATTGTATTGTGCGATGTTTTTGTGGTATGTATTGTCTTGTGTGTTGTTTTTTGTGGTATGTATTGTGTTGTGTGTGATGTTTTGTGTTATGTCTTGCGTTGTGTGTTGTTTTTTGTGGTATGTATTGTGTTGTGTGTGATGTTTTTTGTGGTATGTATTGTGTTGTGTGTGATGTTTTTGTGGTATGTATTGTGTTGTGTGTTGTTTTTTGTGGTATGTATTGTGTTGTGTGTGTGATGTTTTTGTGGTATGTATTGTGTTGTGTGTGTGATGTTTTTGTGGTATGTATTGTCTTGTGTGTGATGTTGTTTTGTGGTATGTATTGTGTTGTGTGTGTGTGTGATGTTTTTTTTGTGTCGAATATACTGTTTAGCGTGTTTGATGTTTCTGTGGTGGAAAATGTGAGCCATGCTTGCAGGTTCCAGGTCTGTGCTTAGTCATGTCTCGGACCTATTCCTTGGCTGTCTGCAATACTGTAGTTGTCAACTTTCAAATTTAAACTTCTGTCAGAAATGTGGGCCCATACTTTTGATCCAGCGCTGTCCACTACTGCATGATCATGTCAGTAATTTATGCAAAACTGTCAAAACTTCCAACTGAGAAAAATCCGCACCATTCGACCATACCTGACTGTTGAAGGAACCTCTCAGCTTTGTTCCTTTTATTCTCAGTCGCATCTGCTAGACTGCATAACTCAACGCGTTTAGCCAGGCCTTAAGTGCAGGCTTATATACATATATATATTTGTGAACCTATCAGAGTGGCTTTATTCCACAGAATTTTGCCAGAGGACAACACTCTCGTTGCCATGGGTTCTTTTCCACTGCGCCAAGTGCGTAGTGCTGCACACGGGGTTTTATCGTATCATCCGGATGACTAGACGCTCAGTTTGATTTTCCAGTCAAAACTTGGGAGAAAGGAACGAGAGAAAAGGATTCGAACCCACACCCTCACGGATTCTATCTATCTATTGGCAGCTGAGCGTGTTAGCCATTCTGACATCTTCCCCCTCGGTTTATGAAAGAAAAGAAAACCCCAAAAAAGTTTGTAAAGCTGTTAAAGACTTAACGTGCCACATCCCCTGTACTGCCTCAGCTCTCCCGAAGGAAATAAATCACTCCATTTGTTGCAGAAGAGACACAGAGACAGAGACAGTGAGAGAAGGGGAGGAAAGAGAGAGAGAGAGAGAGGGGGGGGGGGGGGGGGAGAGGAGAGAGAGGGAGAGAGAGAGAGCGGGTGAGAAAGAATAAATGTAGAGAGAGAGAGAGAGAGGGGGGGAGAAATAAAGGAGAGAGAGTGAGACAGGCAGAGACAGAAAGAGAGAGAAGGTGTGTGTGTGTGTGTGTGTGTGTGTGTGTGAGAGAGAGAGAGAGAGAGAGAGAGAGAGAGAGAGAGAGAGAGAGAGAAGGTGAGACGGTATGAGATTTAGAGACAGGGGCGAGAGAGGCTGAGGGAGAGGGAGAGAAAGGATAAGAGGTTTGTAAGAGAGAGAGAGGATTAAAGTGAAAGTGGGAGGAAGAGGGGGTAGAGGGGGTAGAGGGAGAGAGAAAGAGAAGAAAGAGAGGGGATGGGGGACAGAAACACAGAGAAACAAAGGGAGGCACAGAGAGAGAGAGAGAGGGAGGGACAGACAGACAGACAGAGGGAGAGTGGTGTGTGTGTGTGTGTGTGTGTGTGTGTGTGAAAGGAGGTGTATAGAAAGGAGAAGGGAGAGTGCGGGGGGACGGGGGTGGGGGTGTACTCCAACAAAAACAAAAAAAAAGCCATATGTTTGGACGACTAGTCAACCAGCAGCACACAAGCAACCCACCTGTCAATTTAGGTCTGAACCCGATCGCTCTCTTGTAGCTTTCCACGGCTTCCTCCGTTCTGCCTTGGTTCTGCAGCAGTATCCCACTGGTGGACAGAGACAACAACAACAATGACCACCACATGACAGCAGTATCCCCCTGGTGGACAGAGACAACAACAACAACAATGACCACCACATGACAGCAGTATCCCACTGGTGGACAGAGACAACAACAACAACAATGACCACCACATGACAGCAGTATCCCACTGGTGGACAGAGACAACAACAACAACAACAATGACCACCACATGACAGCAGTATCCCACTGGTGGACAGAGACAACAACAATGACCACCACATGACAGCAGTATCCCACTGGTGGACAGAGACAACAACAACAACAATGACCACCACATGACAGCAGTATCCCCCTGGTGGACAGAGACAACAACAACAACAACAATGACCACCACATGACAGCATTATCCCACTGGTGGACAGAGACAACAACAACAACAACAATGACCACCATATGACAGCAGTATCTCACTGGTGGACAGAGACAACAACAACAACAACAATGACCACCATATGACAGCAGTATCTCACTGGTGGACAGAGACAACAACAACAACAACAATGACCACCACATGACAGCAGTATCTCACTGGTGGACAGAGACAACAACAACAACAACAATGACCACCATATGACAGCAGTATCCCACTGGTGGACAGAGACAACAACAACAACAACAATGACCACCACATGACAGCAGTATCCCACTGGTGGACACAGACAACAACAACAACAATAACCACCACATGACAGCAGTATCCCACTAGTGGACAGAGACAACAACAATGACCACCATATGACAGCAGTATCTCACTGGTGGACAGAGACAACAACAATGACCACCATATGACAGCAGTATCCCACTGGTGGACAGAGACAACAACAACAACAACAATGACCACCATATGACAGCAGTATCCCCCTGGTGGACAGAGACAACAACAACAACAATGACCACCACATGACAGCAGTATCCCACTGGTGGACAGAGACAACAACAATGACCACCATATGACAGCAGTATCTGACTGGTGGACAGAGACAACAACAACAACAATGACCACCACATGACAGCAGTATCCCCCTGGTGGACAGAGACAACAACAATGACCACCACATGACAGCAGTATCCCCCTGGTGGACACAGACAACAACAACAACAATGACCACCACATGACAGCAGTATCCCCCTGGTGGACAGAGACAACAACAATGACCACCACACGACAGGTACCATCAGGCTCACAGAGATACTCGGGGAAATATATCCAGAAAGAAAGGAGCCAATCTCCCCTCTACCCCCCTCCCCTACAGAGACAAAGAAACACACACACACACACACACACACACACACACACACACACACACACACACCATCACCACCACCACCAACAAACACAAACATACAGCAACAACAACAAACTAGCATTAATTACAGAGTAATTTCCCATTTTTTACTATCTGCACCAAAACATTTGCAATATAAATAAAACTTCCATGCTTAGCAAAAGAAGTTCCTGTTCGAACAAAAAGTGATGATAATGACTGCTCTTGTTGTTGGGTCAGAATATCAGATCAAAGTGCCAAGATTAGAGAATACAAAAAAAATATAAATATAACAGTAAATGCAGCTTGCATATAATTAGGCTTCATTTTTTTATTTTTCTGTGCCCATCCCAGAGGTGCAATATTGTTTTAATTAAACAAGATGACTGGAAAGAACTGAATTTTCCCTATTTTTATGCCTAATTTGGTGTCAACTGACAAAGTATTTGCAGAGAAAATGTCAATGTTAAAGTTTACCACGGACACACAGACACACACACGGACAACGGAACACCGGGTTAAAACATAGACTCACTTTGTTTACACCAGTCAGTCAACAAAACTAAAACGTGAGACCTGGAGGGGCAGCGCTGAAGACATGAATAACAAAACCAACCAACCAAAACGACAGGCACATAGGCAATGGTTTAGAAAAAGTTTTGCGGTTTGTTTTCTGAATTTGATGCCGAGGTTAATTAATTAACTCCACCCAAACACCCCTCCACCCCCTCCAACCCCCCTTTCTCAAATTGATGGATCGATTTGCCACCAAAGCAGGGTCACCTCTCTTGTGACATTATTCATTAAAAAAAAAAAGAAAAGAAAGAAAAAAGTCATTTTCTCAGGAAAGTGCCACTGCATTCGGACAAATCCATATACGCCACACCACATCTGCCAGGCACATGCCTGACCAGCACCACAACCCAACACGCTTTATCAGGCCTTGAGTGCATGCATGGACATTTGTGTGTAGGTAGCTAACACAGTGCAGTTCTTCAACAGTGGAGTGATGGCCTAGAGGTAACGCGTCCGCCTTGGAAGCGAGAGAATCTGAGTGCGCTGGTTCGAATCACGGTTCAGCCGCCGATATTTTCTTCCCCTCCACTAGACCTTGAGTGGTGGTCTGGACGCTAGTCATTCGGATGAGACGATAAACCGAGGTCCCGTGTGCAGCAGGCATTTAGCGCACGTAAAAAAACCCATGGCAACAAAAGGGTTGTTCCTGGCAAAATTCTGTAGAAAAATCCACTTCGATAGGAAAAACAAATAAAACTACACGCAGGAAAAAAATACAAAAAAAAAAGGGTGGCGCTGTAGTGTAGCGACGCGCTCTCCCTGGGGAGAGCAGCCCGAATTTCACACAGTGAAATCTGATGTGATAAAAAACACCCCAAAAAACAAATACAAATACAAAATGTTCACAGAGGACAACCCTCGTTGCCTGGGAGAAAGGGCGAAACCGCGCGATTCGAACCCAGACCCTCAAGGACACTATTTATTAGCAGATTAGCGTCTTGACCATTCCGCCACACCTTCCCTCCACACAACGACACCAACGGGGGGGTGGGGGGGGGGGGGGGTGGGGGGGGGGGGAGGGGCTGGAGGAAGACCTGGCATCATCATGATCAGTCAGTGACACGGATCACAATGTGGGCCAACCATGCCTGCTAGCAACCATCACACACACACACACACACACACACACACACACACACACACACATATATATATATATATATATATATATATATATATATATATAGTGTTTGTGTGCGCGTGCATGCGTATGTGTATCATAATGTGTGTGTGTGTGTGTGTGTGTGTGTGTGTGTGTGTGTGTGTGTCTGTGTGGTGTGTGTGTGTGTGTGTGCGCGTGCGTGTGTGTGTGCTGGAAAAGAGAAGAGGAAAGAAAAGAAGAAAACAACAACAACAACAAAACACAAAGCAACACTAACCAAACAAAAAGGAGCATTTTCTATCGAACGTCATCACATTCCCTTCCGGCTTCAAACACAGACTGGGGGAGATATCGGCTTCATGTTTTTCCACCTCGTGTAACGAGGCTTTGAAGCTTTATCTTTTCTCCTCGCTGTATTTAAAAAGAAACCCATCCCCTTGCGTCTTTATAATGCGAAGCATTGGTATTTCTTACTTTGACCAGCACTAATGACGATTCCTAATGTTCGATGTGTGTGAAAAGGATTTTGTAACGATGGCTGTGAAATATCTGATGAGAGAATCAAATCCTGGCAAGGGGGTGGAGTGCGTGTGTGGGGGAGGAGGGTGGTGGGGGGGTTGGGTTAGGGGGCTGCACCCCTCTAACTTTCCCTCCCTCCCTCCACAGACAAGTCTGTCCGCAACCTTGTGCCACCACCCTGCAGCAAGCATATCAGTACAACCAGTACAACGCGATGTCTGCTCAGGAATAGGTTAATTTAAACTTTTTCCACACGAGAAGCTCTTACCCCATGCGGCTTCCAACAGCAACAGGATGGGAGCTAGCAGAAGGTTTTAACCCACCACTGGAATCATTATCATAATTATCATTATCATTATTATCCATTTATTTACTTTATAATGATTTTCTTTTTTTTTTCCAAATGTAATCTTATTCTATTGTATTTTCCCTCAAGGCCTGACTAAGCGCGTTGGGTAACACTGCTTGTAAGGCATCTGCTTAGCAGATGTGGTGTAGCGTATATGGATTTGTCCGAACGCAGTGACGCGTCCTTGAGAAACTTGAACACAGATGAACTGAACTGAACTGCGCTGCGCTGAGCTGAGCTGAGCTGAGCTGAGCTGAGCTGAGCTGAGCTGAGCTGAACTGAACAGAGCTGAACAGAACCGAACTGAGCTGAGCTGAACAGAACTGAACAGAGCTGAACTGAACTGAGCTGAGCTGAACAGAGCTGAACTGAGCTGAACAGAACTGAACTGAGCTGAACAGAACTGAACTGAGCTGAGCTGAACAGAACTGAACTGAGCTGAACTGAACAGAACAGAACTGAGCTGAGCTGAACACAGCTGAACTGAAAAGAACTGAACTGAACTGAGCTGATCTGAACAGAGCTGAGCTGAACAGAGCTGAGCTGAACAGAGCTGAACTGAACAGAACAGAGCTGAGCTGAGCTGAGCTGAACTGAAAAGAGCTGAGCTGAACAGAGCTGAACAGAACTGAACAGAACTGAACTGAACTGAGCTGAACAGAACAGAACTGAGCTGAACAGAACAGAACAGAATTGAACTGAACTGAGCTGAACAGAGCTGAGCAGAACTGAACAGGCTGAAGTGAACTGAACTGAGCTGAACTGAAGAGTACTGAGCTGAACTGAAGAGAACTGAGCTGAACTGAACGAGTGAACTGAACTGAAGTGAACTGAAGTGATCTTCCCCAGCCCGTGTCTCCCCTTACCAGGCGGACAGGGAGGGAGGGCACAGAACAAGAAACACGAGAGGTGACGAGCATGGAAAAGGAAAAAGGAAGATGACTTGGCCAGCTTCGGAAATCAGCACGTCATTACCATACTGAACGGATTCCTCCTTCCCGTCCACCCCCCCCCCCCAACCCCAACCACCCCCACCACCTCTTTCCAGCCACATCTCGATCCAACAGCTTCCTTATGTTCCCCCACCCCCCTCCTCATCCCTGGACCCACTGCCCTCCCACCCACCACTATTCTCCTCCGCCAACACACACACACACACACACGCGCACACATATAAACACACACAGAGATATACATATACGTCATCACATTTTCCATCACCCATCTCCTCTTTTTCTTGTGAGCATATATGCACACTGGCACGCACACACACACACACACACACACACACACACACACAGTGGCACACACACACACACACACACACACACACACACACACACAGTGGCACACACACACACACAGTGGCACACACACACACACACACACACACACACACACACACACACACACACACACACAGGATAAAACGGATGAAGCAACTTTCCCCTCCGTCAGGGGAAATCGGATATGCAACGCTCGAGTGACATGTTGATCAACTGTAACGGCCGTAATGGTTTTCCAACACGCAACCGGGCCCTTCCTTTGGATGGGCTGTGCAATGGATCTGCCCCCTAACTCCTTCCTCGGCTCCCTGTCTGTCCTCATCCTGTCAGAATGGATCTGCCCCCTAACTCCTTCCTCGGCTCCCTGTCTGTCCTCGTCCTGTCACAATGGATCTGCCCCCTAACTCCTTCCTCGGCTCCCTGTCTGTCCTCATCCTGTCACAATGGATCTGCCCCCTAACTCCTTCCTCGGCTCCCTGTCTGTCCTCGTCCTGTCACAATGGATCTGCCCAATTCCTCGCTCGGCTCCCCATCTGTCCTCGTCCTGTCAGAATGGATCTGCCCCCTAACTCTTTCCTCGGCTCCCTGTCTGTCCTCATCCTGTTAGAATGGATCTACCCCCTAACTCCTTCCTCGGCTCCCTGTCTGTCCTCGTCCTGTCACAATGGATCTGCCCCCTAACTCCTTCCTCGGCTCCCTGTCTGTCCTCGTCGTCCTGAGAGACTGTTACAAAGAACCACGGGACGGGGAATTTGCAAGCGTACAAGCGCACACACGTAAATGTGGACACACACACACACACACACACACACAAACGCATCATCCGAATGACAATACGGCCCCCGTTTGATTTTCCAGACCCGGGACTCGAACCTAGACCCTGACGGACACTGTATCGCAGACAAACGTCTTACCTAACCATCCTGCCACCTTCCTCCTAGGGGATGGGGGAGGAGGGTGGAGAGCACAAAGGGAGGACGGAGGGGGGAGGAAGACGTTCACATGTGATGTCAATACAATAACACTTTTCCATTAAGCAAACTTTCCCCGCGGCATCAGGCCAAAACAGTCGTCGAGGAGCTAGCTAATTAAGGCGTGATGACAGACACCGTATGTTGGCGTTGAAGTGAGTATTAAAACAGAAGACTTCTTGTTTCTTTCGCCCCCCGTTTTTTTTTTTCAGTGCCTCAACCCCGGCATACCCACCCCCCCCCCACACACACCTCACACCATCCTCACCCACACAGCCACAGCACACGGCGGAGTCGTTTCTGTTATCATCATGGAGGAAGAGGAAGTAGAGCAGGAGAAAAGAGGAAGGAGGAGGAGGAGGGGAGAGGGAGGAGGAGGAGAGAGGGAGGAGGAGGGGGAGAAGGAGAGGGAGGAGGATGGGAGAGGGAGAGGGAGGAGGAGGGGAGAGGGAGGAGGGTGGAGGAGGAGGAGGAGGAGAAGGAGGAGAAGAAGAAGAAAAAAAAGAAAGAAAAAGAAAAAAAAAGAGGAGGCGGAGGAGAAAACACCCAGTGCCGACGATAGATACGATAAGATACAACATTATTGTCTGTAGATGCACAGACATGTTTCTTTGTGGCTCGAGCACATATAACTTTAACCTAATTATAAAGCATAATCATTTTCAGCACACGAATATGTACGAAAATAGGAAACACAATAACTCGGCTAAAGATGAAAATTAATGTCGACTTGGTAAGAAAAACCACATGTCACTGACACCGACATATATTATATATATATATATATATATATATATATATATATATATATATATATAACAAGCTAAACACGTATACAGCACAATCACTGAACAGTTTGAACAGTGTTGATTCAAGCTTTGGCCCGAGGGAGGGGCGGGGCTATGGGGGTTGGGGGGGTGGGGGGGGGGCGGCGTTAAAGCAAAAAGCTACAGACCATGGGTCAGGGGGAAAAGGCGGAAGAATCCAAACTCTAAGTAATCGGACATCTAAAATACACCAACTACGAACGAGACCGACGACTCTGCGGACTAGTCATTTCCTGGCTGACAAACCACCAGCAAATGTGCCACCGTCGCTTCACTGCCCAGCTGTCCTTCCGGAAATCCGGATCCAGATCCCCAGCCGACCGCAGAGGGCCATTCTTCGGTGTGTGGGTGCCTGCTTGATATACAGGCTACACAGTGATTATTCTCCACCCTATAAGGCAACGCATTCTCTCAAAATTCCCGAAGCGGAGGGCAATCAAAAATCCTCCTCCTTTATCACTGACCAAAAAAACTTGCCATTCCCAAACATTTCGTGCGAGGATATCCCCCATCAACGTTTCCTGGACATGATATCATACTGATACTTACTGCCCCGTCTTCCCACGGGTGGTGAATCATTCAACGGACTGGACCATGGTCACCAATCCGGACTAATGTCAAAGTCAAAAGGACCGGTCCCTTGCTCCACTGCCGACGTTCCTAAAAACGTCATGGATACCCGTCCACAAACCGTAATTCTGATACCCGTCCACAAACTGTAATTCTGATACCCGTCCACAAACTGTAATTCTGATACCCGTCCACAAACCGTAATTCTGATACCCGTCCACAAACCGTAATTCTGATACCCGTCCACAAACCGTAATTCTGATACCCGTCCACAAACCGTAATTCTGATACCCGTCCACAAACTGTAATTCTGATCACCTTCACCTTCACCTCTCCCGTAGTCTGGGTTCAGACCGTTGGGGCACCGCTGCTGACCTGGCCACCACCCCTCTCCACTCTTCACGGTTTTCTGATTTCCTCAGGGCGTCACCGAGCGTCAAGCCTGTCCACCCCCGGATGTTGTCTTCCCATCTCTTCTTCTGCCGTCCTCTCCTTCTGCCTCCTTGTACGGTGCCTTGCAGGAACGTTTTGGCAAGACCAGATGATCGGGAGATGTGTCCATACCACCTAAGTTTGCGTTTTTTCACTATGGACAGAAGGTCTTCGTAGGGTCCAATACTTTGCTTGATTCTGTTCTTCACTTCCGTGTTAGTGATGTGGTCTCTGTAGGAGATGCCAAGTAGTCTACGAAAGCATCTCATCTCGACAGCTTGGATTCTTCTCTCGATACCCGTCCACAAACCGTAATTCTGATACCCGTCCACAAACTGTAATTCTGATACCCGTCCACAAACTGTAATTCTGATACCCGTCCACAAACTGTAATTCTGACTGACCACGCACGGCAACAACCAATCAAAGTGGTAACCTAATCTTGTATTGCACTGTATTGCACTGTATTGCAATGTATTGTATGACTGTCTCAAAAGTAGCACTGGCTCCTAGTGCTGTAGCCTAAGGGGCTAGTTGGCCTTTCGGAACCATCCCAACGCTGACTGTCCTAAAACCCTCTTGGCCGAGAGAGTGAGGATTTACTTGGGCAAGGCACTCTCCATTATAATCATTTCTGACCCAAACAGTCGGGACAGCAGTTGTCTCCTCTGCTGTTCTGATGGTCATAGTGTAACACGATTGATCATCATACATACACACTCTGTCACAACACGTTTATCATACATATACACTGCCACAACATGTTTATCATACATACACACTCTGTCACATATACATACACACACTGTCACAACATGTTTATCATACATACACACTCTGTCACAACGTGTTTATCATACATACACACTCTGTCACATATACATACACACTCTGTCACACCATGGTTATCATACATACACACTCTGTCACATATACATACACACTCTGTCACAACGTGTTTATCATACATACACACTCTGTCACATATACATACACACTCTGTCACAATGTGTTTATCATACATACACACTCTGTCACACCATGGTTATCATACATACACACTCTGTCACAACATGTTTATCATACACACTCTGTCACAACGTGTTTATCATACATACACACTCTGTCACATATACATACACACTCTGTCACAACATGTTTATCATACATACACACTCTGTCACAACATGTTTATCATACATACACACTCTGTCACAACGTGTTTATCATACATACACACTCTGTCACATATACATACACACTCTGTCACACCATGGTTATCATACATACACACTCTGTGACACCATGGTTATCATACATACACACTTTGTCACAACATGTTTATCATACATACACACTCTGTCACAACATGTTTATCATACATACACACTCTGTCACAATGTGTTTATCATACATACACACTCTGTCACACAATGTTTATCATACATACACACTCTGTCACACAATGTTTATCATACATACACACTTTGTCACAACATGTTTATCATACATACACACTCTGTCACAACGTGTTTATCATACATACACACTTTGTCACAATGTGTTTATCATACATACACAATTTGTCACATATCACACATACACACTCTGTCACAACGTGTTTATCATACATACACACTTTGTCACATATCACACATACACATTCTGTCACATATCATACATACACACTCTGTCACAACACGTTTATCATACATACACACTGTCACAACACGTTTATCATACATACACACTGTCACAACACGTTTATCATATATACACACTCTGTCACAACGTAACATGTTTATCATACATATACACTCTGTCACAACATGTTTATCATACATACACACTCTGTCACACCATGTTTACCATACATACACACTCTGTCACATATCATACATACACTCTCTGTCACAACATGTTTATCGGTGTGAAACTCAGTGTACTCTCTCCCCACACAGACCGCGTCGCAAATGTTCATGGAAAGGCGTTCGTTTACGTGTGCAAATGCATTCTTAAAACGTTGGTGTTTACACCGTACAGCGCAGTTGAGCATGTTTTACAGGGAAAGGAGCTATATAACTTAAATATTATTATGTTATATACCACCCCCCTCTCTCCCCCTCCCCACACAACTTCTCGTCACCAAAACGCAGCAACAGCTTGAATGTGGAACTTAATGGTGTGTGCCAGTCGCTAAAATGTTCTGTTTGACTGATCACACACACAGGCACAGACACACACACCACCGTCCGTTTGATGTCTTAAACCCGAGAAGACACCACCAAAACAACATCGACAACACAGACACACACACAGACACTCACACACAACTACAGCCATATATTTTACACATCCACACACATGGAGACACATACATACACACATGCACGCAACAACAATACAATATTTAACAATACATGCACACAGACACAGACACACTATGTCTCTCTCTCTCTGTCACTGTCTTCAATTCCTTTGTCAGGGTTCAGAAAGCTGTTGGCGTGTGCAGGCCATCAGTGATGTTATCAACGTGTTTCATCACTCATCTACTGCTGTGTGCAGGCCATCAGTGATGTTATCAACGTGTTTCATCACTATCTACTGCTGTGTGCAGGCCATCAGTGATGTTATCAACGTGTTTCATCACTGTGTGCAGGCCATCAGTGATGTTATCAACGTGTTTCACCAGTCATCTGCTGCTGTGTGCAGGCCATCAGTGATGTTATCAACGTGTTTCATCACTCGTTGTTGGCGTATGCGGGCCATCAGTGATGTTATCAACGTGTCTCAGGCGTCACCCTGTCTATCCGGACCTTGGCAATGCAGCCACTCAGACGACACGGGCTGTTATCCACAACTGGCGGCCTTTTGAAGAGGGCTACCCTGTCTTCCCTCACCACCACCCCCCACCCCCCCAAACCAACTGTCACACACACACACAACCACTCAAAAGTTGTTACAGACACACGCGCGCGCGAGCACACGCACGCACACAACTACTCAAACGTAGTCTCTCTCTCTCTCACACACGCACACACAATTATTGAAATGTTCACACACACACACACACACAACACACACAACCACTCAAACGTTGTTATCATGGGAAGAATACCTGACTTCAAAGTGGCGTTCCGATAAGGGGTCACTTTGGGTATTACAATTCGATAATCCCACGCACGGACACAAAGAAACACACACACACACACACACGCACACACAAACTGTAATCACAATCATAGCCAAGTTGTGATGCATTATTGATGACATGGGGTACAGGCCAGCAGACACATGTCTGTCTGTCTTGCATGGTGTTTTGGTTCATTCTCCTCTTTGGACTCTCGTCATCCTGCATAACACGGAACACACTACAATATCTGTCACTGTCGGACAGTCTATCTATGTCTATCCGTCTGTCTATCTATGTCTATTCGTCTGTCTGTCTATGTCTGTCTGTCTGTCTCTCTCTTATGCAATATAATGTTATAAACCTTGTCTGTCTGTCTCTCTCATGTAATATATATCTTATCGAGCTTGTCTATCAATCAATCAGTCAATCTATCTATCGATCCATATGTCTGGTCTGTCTATCTGTCAAAATAAAAAAATGCAACGTATACTGGGAATTCGATCTCAGAGAACATTGGAAATAAACGTCTTCTCTTTCTCTCGTCTACAAAGCAGTAAAAACACATACACCACTTCAAATGTCTCTGTGTGCTTGTGCTGTGTGTGGGTGGTGCTGTGGTTTCTTTATGCGCTCTATATCTATCAAGTTCACACACATACGTCCACCCAACCATCTACACATCTCTCTCTTTCTCTGTATAATATGTATACACACACACACACACACACACACACACACATATATATATATATATATATATATATATATATATATATATATATATATATATATATATATATATATATATATATATATATATATATATATATATATATATATATATATAAGAGAGGCGGATGGTGAAAAAAAGTGAGAGCATGCGTGTGTGTGTGTGTTTGAGAGGGGAGACTGATGAAGATATGATCGATAGAGAGAGAGAGAGAGAGAGAGGGAGGGAGAGAGAGAGAGAGAGAGAGAGAGGAATCTGGATGGATAGGTGAGTCGGCATGCTCTCCCTTCCCATTATTTATACACTTTAATTCCGCTTATTCGCGTGACCTGTGACGTGATAAGCTGTGTCTTCCTGGTGGGTCCGGCAGGGCACGGCAAGGCTACAGCAACATAGCTCCACCGTGCTGTTTATTGCTCCTGTCTCTGTGTCAGGCAGGACACGGCAAGGCTATAGCAACATAGCTCCACCGTGCTGTTTATTGTTCCTGTCTCTGTGTCAGGCAGGACACGGCAAGGCTATAGCAACATAGCTCCACCGTGTTGTTTATTGCTCCTGTCCCTGTGTCAGGCAGGACACGGCAAAGCTATAGGAACATAGCTCCACCGTGTTGTTTATTGCTCCTGTCTCTGTGTCAGGCAGGACACAGCAAGGCTATAGAAACATAGCTCCACCGTGTTGTTTATTGCTCCTGTCTCTGTGTCAGGCAGGACACGGCAAGGCTATAGAAACATAGCTCCACCGTGTTGTTTATTGCTCCTGTCTCTGTGTCAGGCAGGACACGGCAAAGCTATAGCAACATAGCTCCACCGTGTTGTTTATTGCTCCTGTCTCTGTGTCAGGCAGGGCACGGCAAGGCTATAGCAACATAGCTCCACCGTGTTGTTTATAGCTCCTGTCTCTGTGTCAGGCAGGGCACGGCAAAGCTACAGCAACATAGCTCCACCGTGTTGTTTAATCCTCCTGTCTCTGTGTCAGGCAGGGCACGGCAAGGCTATAGCAACATAGCTCCACCGTGTTGTTTAATCCTCCTGTCTCTGTGTCAGGCAGGACACGGCAAGGCTATAGCAACATAGCTCCACCGTGTTGTTTATTGCTCCTGTCCCTGTGTCAGGCACGACACGGCAAAGCTATAGCAACATAGCTCCACCGTGTTGTTTATTGCTCCTGTCTCTGTGTCAGGCACGATACGGCAAGGCTATAGCAACATAGCTCCACCGTGTTGTTTATTGCTCCTGTCTCTGTGTCATGCCTGCATCGTGTCCTTACCGTGCTGCTGGTGTTTTTCTTCTTCTTGTTCAAACAATCACCCAAACAAACACAGCCACAGGAAACGCACAATAATGGGCTTGGAAAGGCAATCCGGCTGCAGCCAGTGTACACCAGTATCTGACCGCGTTCTGCATTCATTTAAAGCTTCCTTTCAAGGAGGAAGAAGAGTTAGAGGAGGAGGCTGAAGGAGAGGAGTAAGAGAAGGGAGAGAAGAGGAAGAAATGGAAGAGGAAGAGGAACAACAGGCAGAGGAGGAGGAGGATTAGGAAGAGTAGGAGAATGAGAAGGAGGGAGAGGAGGAGGCTAAAGAAGAGGAAGAAGAGGAGGAGGAAGCGGAAGAGGAGGAGGTTGAAGAAGAGGAGGAAGAGGATGAAAAGGAAGAGGAAGAAGAGGAAGAGGAGGAAACGGAGTAGGAAGAAGGAAGAGGAGGAAGCGGAAGAGGAGGAGGTTGAAGAAGAGGAGGAAGAGGAGGAGGTGTAGGTTGAAGAAGAGGAGGAGGAGGAAGCGGTAGAGGACGTTGAAGAAGAGGAGGAGGAAAAGGAGGAGGAGGAAGCGGAAGAGGAGGAGCTTGAAGAAGAGGAGGAAGAGGAGGTTGAAGGAGAGGAGGAAGAGGAGGAGGCTGAAGAAGAGGAAGCAGAGGAGGAGGAAGAGGAAGGGGGAGCAGACAGACGTATCACAACCTTGACAAAGACGACTTGCCTCCTGGAAAACTAACATGATACAGCGACCCGAGCCTCTGTCAATAGCAAAACAAAGAAACAAAAACCAAACAATACAATAAAATTAAAAAAACAACAGCACAGTAAAAACAACAACAAAAAAGACCACTTGGGCGAATGAACATAGTGAAAGCCCTGTACACTGAGAGTAAAACACACAAGCTTTTTATGTACTGAGTATGATTTCAAAATGTAATGTTTAAGATGAGAAAGATCAGTTTAAAGCAAATTAACCCCCCTAGCAATAATTACAGATTAATTTCCCCTTGCAACAAAGACTTGCAAAATAAATATAACTTCCATGCTTGCCAAAAGAAGTTCCTGTTTGAACAAAAAATGATAAAAATGACTGCTCTTGTTGTTGTGTCAGAATATCAGATCAAAGTGCCAAGTTTAGAGAATACAAAAAATATAAATATAACAGTAAATTTAGTTTGCATATAATTTGGCTTCTTTTTCTTATTTTTTTGTCCCCATCTCAGAGGTGCAATATTGTTTTAAACAAGATGACTGGAAAGAACTGATTCTTTCCTATTTTTATGCCAAATTTGGTGTCAACTGACAAAGTATTTGCAGAGAAAATGGCACTGTTAAAGTTTACCACGGACACACAGACACACACACACACACACACAGACAACCGAACACCGGGTTAAAACATACTCACTTTGTTTACACAAGTGAGTCAATAAAAAGAGACGACCACACGAAGATCTGGCTCCATGACTAAGCACATTGACTGTCTACATGCGCAAGGCCCATACCAGGCTGGTGACTACAGTTCGTCTAACCTCTACCAAAACACCGCACTATCAACTCACTCAACGTTTAGAAAAAAAAGAGATTTGTTTATATTTGTCTGTTATTTTCTTCACACACGCACACACACACACACACATATATATATCTCTGTGTGTGTGTGTGTGTGTGAGAAGAAAATAATAGACAAATATAAATAAATCTCTTTTTTTCTAAATGTTGAGTGAATATATATATATATATATATATATATATATATATATATGTGTGTGTGTGTGTGTGTGTGTAAGAAAAAAAATAGACAAATATAAATAAATTTCTTTTTTTTTCTAAACGTTGAGTGAATATATATATATATATATATATATATATATATGTGTGTGTGTGTGTGTGTGTGTGTGTGTGTGTGTTATAATTTCGGTTTACTTCCCGTTATCTTGTTTTTAATGTTGTTTATTTCATTCTATTCAATGATCGTCATTATTAAAGTTTTAGTTATCATAACCATATAAAAAGTATTGCTATCATCGTCATCATCATCATCATAATTATTTATTGTTTTAATGGTGGATTTGCACAATATGGATTTATGGACATGGAATAGGTTGGAGGCATGTGCTCTGTTAAATATTTGTTGACGAATTTGTGTTTTAGCGAATGATCTTCCTTTGTGTTGCTTTGTGGACGGAATGCCTTATTTCAGTTCATTTCACTTTTTATGTCGCCTTTTATTATTATTATTATGTTTTTTTTATCAGCAAGTGTGTCAACAGTTGCTCTTTTAGAGAGAAAAAAAAAAGCATTTTGTACTTACTGCTCGTGTGTGTGTGTGTGTGTGTGTGCCTGCGTGTGTGTGTGTGAATGTCATTCTGAGGCACAGCTGTGTGCGAACGGGCGACTGCCAACGCACGGCGTCTAAATGGACCTGAAGAGAGTTGATGCTCTGTACAGATGTCACATACACTATCATTATGATTAGCATTCTTATCATAGTTCTTCTTCTTCTCATCATCATTATTATCATTATCATCATTTTTGTCTGGAAGATGGGAAGGCAGAACTGACAGGGCAGAACTGTCCGGCACACACACCACCCGCCATAAAGCGAACACGTCTTGTTTTTGTCTTGTCTTGTCCTGTCTTGTCTTGGGTTGTCTTGCCATGAGAAAATGAAACAACAAATAATGACGTCCCGAACCTGTGACTAGCCCCAATCAACGATTCACATACGTAAAACAATCAATTACCAGTGGAGTTATATCCGCTTGTGTAGAAAGTAATTTTTTTTTTCAGTAAACACGCCAATTAACACTGGAAACATTAAAACAACAACAACAAAACAACAAACAAACGAAAAACCAAAAATCAAAACAACTCGAATGGAAGTACAACAAAGACCAAAAACACCCCCACCCCCTATATTTACCCGAAACGCCACCCCCCTTCTCAGGAAAAAACCCCCAACAAAACAACAACAATATTACAACACTTTCTTTCAGGAAAAAAACTAAATGACAACAAAACACCAATAACACCCTCTCTCAGGGTAAAAACAACAATATTATAACACCTTCTTTCAGGGAAAAATAACAACAACAACAAAACACAAATAACACCCCCTCTCAGGCAAAAAATTAAACAACAAAAATACAACAACACTCTCTCTTGGGGGGAAAAAACAACAACAAAGCAAACCTCTAGGGAAAACAAAACAACAACAATATAGGGAAACAGCAAAACAACTACAATACAATAACACTTTCTTTCAGGGAAAAAGCCCAATAAACAACAACAGGATAATAAAACCCTCACTCAAGTAAAACAAAAACAACAACAACTAACAAACAAAAACGACAAAAAAGCAACAATAGAACGACAACTTCTCTCAGGGAAAAAACCAAAACAATACTCTCTCTCTCTCTCTCTTTTCTCTCTCCCTCTCCCTCAGGAACTAAGGATAAAAAACAACAACAGCACCGGAAACAAATAGAAAACAAACGAAACAACAAAAAACAGCAATATACCCAGAAACAACAAAAAAGAGTTTAGAAATACAACAGCACTGGGTTGACTGGCGACACCCGGACACACGACAGTGTGATGTTTACAAGACAGAAATAAAAAGGGAAACAAAATCACTGACAAGAAATTAATCAAATCAAATCAAATCAAAAACACTTTATTAATCCACATGGAAATTAAGTTGTGCAATCACAGGCTCGTTGTAAACACTGGCATAAAATCATCATGCGCAACATAAGAAGAGATTAAAACTAGTCAAATAAGAATTCCCAATTGCTGACGATATACTAACCCCCACCCCCACCCCCCCACACACACATACTCATGTTAAGACAATAGGGTATTGCACAGCAATATTTACAAATGAAAACATCCAACAAAAGAAAGGGTATAGATTACTAAAAATGACATGCGCGCACGCACGCACGCACACACACACACACGCACGCACACACACGTTAAGACCATAAGGCATTGTACAACAATACATTAATAAAAACATCAAGGGAATAAATCGTATATATAAGTAACACACACACACACACACACACACACACACACACACACACACACACATTATCATCGTCATTATTATATATTTTTTCGTTTTCTTTGGATGGGGGAGGAGGAGGAGGGGGCATAGGATTGCTAGGAAGGTCATACTGGGCCTAAATCTTTATTCTGAATTGAGAAATAAGCTGTTAAAGAAAAGAAGAAGAAAAAAACGAAAGAAAGAAAGAGAAAGTGCACTACAACAAACTGAATACAGTACGACACAGTACGGTCAATTCAGATAATTATGACTAAAAAGAAAAGAAACACACACACACACACACACACACACACACACACACACACACACTGCAATACAGTACGACCCAACACGTCTTTAAGCCGCAGTCCGCCACAAAGTGCAAAGCCAATCACTTAAAATACACCCCCATCACAACACAAAGCACCATAGTATAATGCAGTGCAGCACCGTAAAGAACAACATAAAAATACACCACATTACAACACAAAGCACTACAATATAATACAGTACAGCACTGTAAAGAACAGCATAAAAAATACACCCCATTACAACACAAAGCACTACAGTATAACACAGTGCAGTACTGTAAAGAACAACATAAAAAATACACCCCATTACAACACAAAGCACTACAGTATAACACAGTGCAGCACCGTAAAGAACATAAACATAATACACCACACAGGAACGAAGACGCAAAATAGAAATGATAATAATAACAATAATGATGATGAAATATCAGTATAAAAACGACATAAAAACCAACAGAAAACGACAGAAATACTACTACTACTACTAATGATGATGATATATAAGCATAAAAACGACAGAAAACCCGGCAGAAAATGATAGAAATAACAATCATCATCATCATCATATATAAGCACAAAAACGACACAAAACCAGCAGAAAACGACAGCGCAGACTGCACACACTTCTACATACAGTAAAAAGACGACAAATTAATGATGACGATGATGATAATGATAACGTTGATGATAATGATGATGATAACAAACAAATAATAAAATTAAAAAAAAAAAAAAAAAAAGACACAAAAACCCAGTAGAACACGATAGCGCAAACCCCACACTGCGACAAGCAGTAAAAAGACGACAAATTAATACTGATGATGATTAAAAAAACAATCACAAACCACAGCAACAACAAAGAGACACCACAAAACCAGCAGAACACTGCCACATGAAGTAAAAATACGACAAATTAATAATGTTGACGTTGACGACAACGCTGATGATGACAATGATAATAATTGATGAGTGCATGGTGATAAGTGAAGGGTGTGTCAGTTGTTTGTTTTGTTTTTCTCTTTGATTTTTGCTGACGGGCATTTTATTTTAAGTGAGCCTAAAGAGAATTTTCTGTTTTTGGTTGAAGCAGATAATAAAGTATTTTTAAATGAAATGAATTGAACTGAATGATTACAACAACAACAACAACAACAACAAAAAACCCCACAAAAAACACACATATAAACGAAGACAGAAACCAGCAGAACACAACAGCGCAGACTCCATACACTGCAAAAAGAAGACAAATGAATAATGATGACGATGATGACAATGCTGATGATACCAATATAAAAAACGACACCACAAACCTGCAGGACACGACACACAGCGCAGACAAGCACCAGTAAAAAGACGACAGAACACAAACCAAGGGACGGTACTCACAGGTTGTAGTGGACATCGGCCATGTTGCCGCGGTACTTGAGGGCGTTGCGGTATGCCTCCTCCGCCTCCCCCACCCGCCCCTCGTTGTTCAGCACGTTGGCCAGGTTGCCCCAGGCTGTGCACACACACACACACACACACGCATACACATACAATTTATGTTTATCCAACAAAAACAAAGCCGCTGCAGCACCACACACGTCCGCCCCCCCCCCCTTCCTCTCACCGCCCCCCCCCCCCCCCCCCCCAGTTTCCATTTATCAAACGAAAACAATACGACTCTCTCTCTCTCTCTCTCTCTCTCACACACACACACACACACAGGTTCCATTTATCAAACCAGAACAAAGCTGCACACACGTGTGCTCGCACCATCAGACGCACCCTTATGACTCAACTTTTAGACTCAATAAGAACTATAATTTATGTGGAATACTCAAGTGCTGCATATATTTTTTTATTCATCCATGCATTAATCTATTTCTTGTTCTCGTTTGATGTTCGCATGCACTGAAAGATGAAAAGCAGTCATCACTCCCTTTGAACTCAATAACAGCTGCATATGTTAAACCACTGTTTATATATTCCAATGTACCTTTTATTTACCTGTGTGCTAGCTGAATCGATAGCGTAAGCATCACTGACTTGAAGTTGTGTACCTTGTGTAATGGAGAGAGTTACCACATTTGTTAATCATATCGTTTCCTGGCCTCATTATTTGTATAATTTCCAGTGGATAAACTACCGAGGCAACCATGTATTTGTTCTGTATTGTCCATGTGTTCTGTGTAGCTTATTCAGGATTAAAGAGGCTATGCCAGTCTTGAATAAAAGCTAATTCGTGTTTGCACATTTCTTCTGTCTTTGCTGCTGTGTGCACATGTCAAATGATTGGTATAAGGACAGGCCCGGCGCTTCCTTTTAAGAGGAAGTGTCTGGGTTTGTTCCAATGTACCTTTTATTTACCTGTGTGCTAGCTGAATCGGTAGCGTAAGCATCACTGACTTGAAGTTGTGTACCTTGTGTAATGGAGAGAGTTACCACCCTTTACTATTTGTTAATCGCTGTTCAAGTATTGGTTGGTTGGTTGGTTTTCCATTGTTCCCGTTTCTTGCACGTCCGCCCTACAGGACCAGGAGGAAAACACTGCACCCTTTGATCAATAAAACCAGAACTTTCTATGAAACAATCAGTAAAGCAATGCCTATATCCCTATTCATTCTATACCCCTGGACATCATTTTAAAACATAAACAACAGTAATTCCCAATCCTTTCAATGCCCGTTTCTTCAAATTCCGCGCGCGCGCGCGTGTGTAAGTGTGTGTGCATGAGAGGGGGGGGGGGGGGGGAGAGAGAGAGATGGCTTGTTTGAAGACTCCACAGCACAACAATTTTCTTATAATGATCGTCGTCTTTGGTTCACTATACAGAAGGTGCAGGCGTTAACAAACAAAATGAACATTTCATTTAAAAGGCGAAGACATGAATGTCAGAGGATTACAAAATTCCAAAACGATTTGACATTGTTATTTTTGGACTGTCGAAAAACTGTACTCGCTGGCTCCAATGCTAATTCATTCAATTGTTTTCTTTCAAACTTTTTTTTTTCCGGTCCCGCTGGAATATCTGTACGGAGTGACAGAAGTACGCTCATGTCTGAAAAAGAAAAGAGAAAGTCAGCAAATATGACAAGGACACAGATCAAGATATCTTGTCCTGGCTTTTTATTTTATTTATTTATTTATTTATTTTTGTACGCTTATAGTTGACTTCAAGTTTTTGCGCCTTATAAATATTATTATTATTATTATTAGTTTTTTTTAATGCATTTATCTATTATTTATTTACTTATTTCTTTTTATTTTATTTTATTTTTATTATTTTATTTATTATTATTATCATCATTATTATTATTATTATCATTTTTTTTCTCAAGGCCTGGCTAAGCGCGTTGGGTTACGCTGCTGGTCAGGCATCTGCTTGGCAGATGTGGTGTAGCGTATATGGATTTGTCCGAACGCAGTGACGCCTCCTGAAGCTACTGAAACTGAAACTGAAACTGTCCAGGCGTGAGAAATGTGAACGAAAAAAACAACAACAGACAGAAATTCCCCCCCCCCCCTAACTCCCCCCCCTCCCCCCCCAAAAAAAAAAAAAACAAACAACAACCACCAAAAAACAAGCAACCCATCAACCCAGAACAAAGGTGATGTTGTGAAACAAAATTTTCACTCGCGCGGACATTTGGACCCGATCGACAGCAGACAAGAGTTCAAGTTGGTTTTTGTCCGTTCATGTCACTCATGCTTGTAATTATTTGTCTGCCTGGTCGACAGTTTACAAAATCATTTGTTTCTCGTGTCTCGTGCTGTGTGGCTTTCGGTGAAACAACTTTGTCCTATTTTCCTCTCATCCAACGATTTAAGAAAACATAAACAGTATTTTTATTACCGATTTCATATTCAAACACAGTCATCTGTTTCCATTTCATTATTTATGTTGATATTCTCCCAAACACAGTTTCCATTCATGGTTAAATTGTGTGTAGAAGTCTGTCGCTGTTATATTTAGAATTTAAAAGAAAAAAAAAGAAAATTTCTGACCAACACTGCACGTGTCTGTATACATGTGTATCTGGGGTCAGCCGACACCGGGGTATGCTCTGAGAAAGACAGCAGCTTTAGTCCCACCGCTAAACGGACCTCCATAACTGAGTCAGTATTACTGATTTCCCAATGTAGGAGGAGGGAAATCACAAGCTGGTTTTTTTTCACTTAATTTAATCAAATAGGTTCATGCTTTCAATTAAAAAGCCAAGGAAACACCACAACCAGAATACTGAAACATTAGAACATGCACGCACGCACACACACACACACACATACATACACATACGCGTGCGCACGCACGCACACAGAAAACACCCCAACGCGCTCCGACCCTCCACCAAAAAAAAAAAAAAAAAAAAAAACGAAAGGAAAAAAGAACAAAGAGAACAGATTGAACACTTACTTCAAAGAAATACAAAAAAGAGACATAAACGACTGAAAGAAAATAACATAACAAAACAACAACAACAAAAACCAACCAACAAACAACCAACCAATACGATTAAAAACTTGCTTATCTGGAACGAAACGTTCTCATCAGATCACATAAAATGCACCGAACGCTTTCAAACATGTGAAAAAAAAAAAAAGGTCTGAAGCGGAATATCAAGAATAAAACAAAGCCACACAGTTATTCACTGAACCCGATACATAATGGCCGCGCGCTTCTCCCGAGGGCTTCATTACATGGCATCAGGCGCCGTGAGGGTTGTTTCCCTTTGTGGCGGTCAGAGGACAGCACGTGAAAGAACTGAAACTGATCCCCTGGCGGCCAGCCCCACAAAGCAACCACTCCTGGCTGTCTGCCTCCCGACGGAAGGATGAAAACACTTTTTCTATCGCTTTGTGTCTGCTGGCCAGCGAGTTCTCAAAGAAAGATTTTGTCAGTTCCGTGGTTCCACTCTCCTTGCCGAGAGCGGGGGCCTTTATACACAAACGTATGGGTTTCGGCAAGTGGTTGAGAATAGAATAAACTATGTGGCATATTCTATATATCCATAGCAGTTTCCATCAACCGGTCAAAAACGTCGTTGGCATGAATGCCGGCACTAACAGGGATTCGGGTAGAGACTATGAAACTTGGTAAACAAACAAAGAAACAAACAAAACACCACACCCCCTCTTCATTTTTGATCATTTGAAGCAGACAAAATCTTTCGAACTGAAAACAAAATTTATGTCACACACACACACACACACACACACACACACACCAGTAAAGTGTATTCAAGACTGAACTATACATACACAATGTAGCTAGAGCTAGTCTATGTTACGTGCATGTGATTTACTGAATCTGTGCTACTCGAAATCCTTGGAGATGCTGGCAGAACGAATCATACGATGCACAAAACAAAACACTACAAAAACAAATCAAAACAAACAAAGTCCCCTGCACACAGAGTTCGCTGGAACAAACTGTCTCCTCCTCAACACCATCCTGGGGGAGGGGGGGGGGTTGTGTGATGTTTCAAACATAATCAAACTGTAAGAAAGACAGAAGAAGACATAGAAAAAAAGAAAGAAAGAAAGAAAGAAAGAAAGGAAACTAATACACCAAGAAAGACGGCAACAAAACACAAACAAAACAAAAAACAACAAACAAACAAACAAATAAATAAGAGCAATAATTTCTGAGAGAGAGAGAGAGAGAGAGAGAGAGAGAAAGAGTGTGATGTGGTCATTCACTGATGTATTGAAAGAAAGGGCTAGAGAGAGAGAGAGAGAGAGAGAGAGAGAGAGAGAGAGAGAGAGAGAGAGAGAGAGAGAGATGATGATGAGTTGGAAAAAGAAAGAGAACCCCCTCCCCCCGCCCCTCCCCCCCCAAAAAAAAACCACAAAAAAAGGAAAAAATATCGGTCCAACATTTTCCAAAGACAGGCCAAACCGGTGGAACTCGCTTCTTTCTCCCCCCCCCCCCCCCCCCTTACAAAATGACACCTTTCTCCAATGCCCAGTGTCTGAGACACACTTATCTCTCTCTCCCTATCTCTCTGTCTCTCTCTCTCGATCTCTCTCCCTGTCTCTGTCTCTTTCTGTTGTGTGTGAAAGAAAGGAAGGAGGCATGGCGGAGGGAACGGAGAAAAGAAAAGGAACCGAGGGAAAGAACAAAAAGAAATATAAGAGAAGGAAAGGAAGGAAGAAATGAAGAAAGAAAAGAAGGTAAGAAGGAAGGAAGGGAGGAAGGGAAGAAGGAAAGCAAGGAAGGAAGGGAACGAGGAAGAAAGGAAGGAAAGAAAGAAAGAAAGAAAGAAAAGGAGGATGGCAGGAAGGAAAGAGAGGAAATAAGGATGGAAGGATGGAAGTAAGGAAGAAAAGAAATAAAGAAAGAACAAAGAAAGAAAGAATGAAAGAAAGAAAGAAAGAAAGGAAGGGATGATGGCAGGAAGGAAAGAGAGGAAATAAGGATGGAAGGAAGGAAGAAAAGAAATAAAGAAAGAACAAAAAAAGAAAGAATGAAAGAAATAAAGAAAGGAAGGAAGGAAGGAATGTCAATGCTGTCAAATAGAATAACACAGGGACTCTCATTTGTTCGTCCTGTTGCGAAAAGCAGTTTAGCTCGCTCTGTGATGATAAGGGCTGAAAAAGAAAAGAAAAGAAAGTAAAGAAAAAAAGAGAGAAAGTAAGAAAAGGTAAAATGGGGGCGGGGGGGACAAACACGTATACACCGTGAAAACTTACAATTATCTTCTTTCTTTCTTTTCTTTCCTTTGTACTTTTCCTTCCCTTTTTCTCTTTCTTTTTTTCCCCTTCTTTCTTCCCTTATTTCCTCTATATCTATCTATATCTTATATATATATTTTTTTTTTTTTAAAGGTTTGTTTGTTTTCAATTCGTTTCTAATTTTTGTCTTACTTTAACTTGATATATCTTGTTGCTCATGTCCGGCTTTGGAATTTCGGCTCGATTTGGTATGCTTGCATTTATTATTCATTTGTTTGAATAACAAAAAAAAGTGTGGTGGATTTATCTATTGATTTAATTACATTCACGTATTTGTCTTAATTATTTCGTGCTTTCCAATGTAACTCTTGTTTGGTTCCATTCCGATTACCACTATTTCAACCAGTGTCATACTTACTGATACTAGTTTTTATAGCTTTTTTCTTATCTTTTTCATTTCATTTATTTTTGCCATTTCAGTTTCATTATTTACTTATTGTAGGCTTATCAACCATAATGTTTTCATTTAATACATTGTTTTCATCTGATTTCGACTTCCCAGTTATTTCCTAATTTTCTCATCATTCATTTTCTGATTTTCATTCTATTACATTTGATCTTTTTTTATATTATAATCTCTTGTTTTAGTCTTCTACAATATAATTTTGCTTCTTTTTGTACGACTCTTATTAATTTATTTACCTATTTATTCATTTTCATTTATTAATAAATTCATTCATTTGTTTATGAATTCATATATTCATTCATTCATTTATTTCCGTATTTATTATTCATCTATTTATTCATTTATCTATTCATTCATTCATTTACTGATTATCCTTCATTCATTTATTTGATTAAAAACGAACCCATTCGAGTCATTCAGTAATAAGTTTAATTTCATGGATGCTTTTCTTATCATTCTTTTATCTCCCACTCTCTCCAGAGTGTGTTGCATCTTGAGGTGTGGGTCTCATTGTCTCTCTCTCTCTCTCTCTCCAGAGTGTGTTGCATCTTGTGGTGTGGGTCTCATTGTCTCTCTCTCTCTCTCTCTCTCTCTCCAGAGTGTGTTGCATCTTGTGGTGTGGGTCTCACTGTCTCTCTCTCTCTCTCTCTCCAGAGTGTGTTGCATCTTGTGGTGTGGGTTTCACTCTCTCTCTCTCTCTCTCCAGAGTGTGTTGCATCTTGTGGTGTGGATCTCATTGTCTCTCTCTCTCTCTCTCCAGAGTGTGTTGCATCTTGTGGTGTGGGTCTCACTGTCTCTCTCTCTCTCCAGAGTGTGTTGCATCTTGTGGTGTGGGTCTCACTCTCTCTCTCTCTCTCCAGAGTGTGTTGCATCTTGTGGTGTGGGTCTCACTGTCTCTCTCTCTCTCTCTCTCCAGAGTGTGTTGCATCTTGTGGTGTGGGTCTCACTGTCTCTCTCTCTCTCTCTCTCCAGAGTGTGTTGCATCTTGTGGTGTGGGTTTCACTGTCTCTCTCTCTCTCCAGAGTGTGTTGCATCTTGTGGTGTGGGTTTCACTCTCTCTCTCTCTCTCTCCAGAGTGTGTTGCATCTTGTGGTGTGGGTTTCACTCTCTCTCTCTCTCTCTCCAGAGTGTGTTGCATCTTGTGGTGTGGATCTCATTGTCTCTCTCTCTCTCTCTCCAGAGTGTGTTGCATCTTGTGGTGTGGGTTTCACTGTCTCTCTCTCTCTCCAGAGTGTGTTGCATCTTGTGGTGTAGGTCTCACTCTCTCTCTCTCTCTCCAGAGTGTGTTGCATCTTGTGGTGTGGGTTTCACTGTCTCTCTCTCTCTCTCTCTCTCCAGAGTGTGTTGCATCTTGTGGTGTGGGTCTCATTGTCTCTCTCTCTCTCTCCAGAGTGTGTTGCATCTTGTGGTGTGGGTTTCACTGTCTCTCTCTCTCTCTCTCCAGAGTGTGTTGCATCTTGTGGTGTGGGTTTCACTGTCTCTCTCTCTCTCTCTCCAGAGTGTGTTGCATCTTGTGGTGTGGGTCTCACTGTCTCTCTCTCTCTCTCTCTCCAGAGTGTGTTGCATCTTGTGGTGTGGGTTTCACTGTCTCTCTCTCTCTCTCCAGAGTGTGTTGCATCTTGTGGTGTGGGTTTCACTGTCTCTCTCTCTCTTCTCTCTCTCCAGAGTGTGTTGCATCTTGTGGTGTGGGTTTCACTGTCTCTCTCTCTCTCCAGAGTGTGTTGCATCTTGTGGTGTGGGTCTCATTCTCTCTCTCTCTCTCTCTCCAGAGTGTGTTGCATCTTGTGGTGTGGGTTTCACTGTCTCTCTCTCTCTTTCTCTCTCTCCAGAGTGTGTTGCATCTTGTGGTGTGGGTTTCACTGTCTCTCTCTCTCTCCAGAGTGTGTTGCATCTTGTGGTGTGGGTCTCATTCTCTCTCTCTCTCTCTCTCTCTCTCCAGAGTGTGTTGCATCTTGTGGTGTGGGTTTCACTGTCTCTCTCTCTCTCTCCAGAGTGTGTTGCATCTTGTGGTGTGGGTTTCACTGTCTCTCTCTCTCTCTCCAGAGTGTGTTGCATCTTGTGGTGTAGGTCTCACTGTCTCTCTCTCTCTCTCTCCAGAGTGTGTTGCATCTTGTGGTGTGGGTTTCACTGTCTCTCTCTCTCTCCAGAGTGTGTTGCATCTTGTGGTGTGGGTCTCACTCTCTCTCTCTCTCTCTCTCTCTCTCCAGAGTGTGTTGCATCTTGTGGTGTGGGTCTCACTGTCTCTCTCTCTCTCTCTCTCCAGAGTGTGTTGCATCTTGTGGTGTGGGTCTCACTCTCTCTCTCCAGAGTGTGTTGCATCTTGTGGTGTGGGTCTCACTGTCACTCTCTCTCTCTCTCTCCAGAGTGTGTTGCATCTTGTGGTGTGGGTCTCACTGTCTCTCTCTCTCTCTCTCTCCAGAGTGTGTTGCATCTTGTGGTGTGGGTCTCACTGTTACTCTCTCTCTCTCCAGAGTGTGTTGCATCTTGTGGTGTGGGTCTCACTGTTACTCTCTCTCTCTCTCTCCAGAGTGTGTTGCATCTTGTGGTGTGGGTCTCACTGTTACTCTCTCTCTCTCTCTCCAGAGTGTGTTGCATCTTGTGGTGTGGGTCTCACTGTTACTCTCTCTCTCTCCAGAGTGTGTTGCATCTTGTGGTGTGGGTCTCATTGTCTCTCTCTCTCTCTCTCTCCAGAGTGTGTTGCATCTTGTGGTGTGGGTCTCACTGTCTCTCTCTCTCTCTCTCTCTCTCCAGAGTGTGTTGCATCTTGTGGTGTGGGTCTCATTGTCTCTCTCTCTCTCTCTCTCCAGAGTGTGTTGCATCTTGTGGTGTGGGTTTCACTGTCTCTCTCTCTCTCCAGAGTGTGTTGCATCTTGTGGTGTGGGTCTCACTGTTACTCTCTCTCTCTCTCTCCAGAGTGTGTTGCATCTTGTGGTGTGGGTCTCACTGTTACTCTCTCTCTCTCTCTCCAGAGTGTGTTGCATCTTGTGGTGTGGGTCTCACTGTTACTCTCTCTCTCTCCAGAGTGTGTTGCATCTTGTGGTGTGGGTCTCATTGTCTCTCTCTCTCTCTCTCTCCAGAGTGTGTTGCATCTTGTGGTGTGGGTCTCACTGTCTCTCTCTCTCTCTCTCCAGAGTGTGTTGCATCTTGTGGTGTGGGTCTCACTCTCTCTCTCTCCAGAGTGTGTTGCATCTTGTGGTGTGGGTCTCACTGTCTCTCTCTCTCTCTCCAGAGTGTGTTGCATCTTGTGGTGTGGGTCTCACTGTTACTCTCTCTCTCTCTCTCCAGAGTGTGTTGCATCTTGTGGTGTGGGTCTCACTGTCTCTCTCTCTCTCTCCAGAGTGTGTTGCATCTTGTGGTGTGGGTCTCACTGTTACTCTCTCTCTCTCTCTCCAGAGTGTGTTGCATCTTGTGGTGTGGGTCTCACTGTTACTCTCTCTCTCTCCAGAGTGTGTTGCATCTTGTGGTGTGGGTCTCACTGTTACTCTCTCTCTCTCTCTCCAGAGTGTGTTGAATCTTGTGGTGTGGGTCTCACTGTCTCTCTCTCTCTCCGAGCGAATAAAATACAATTCTCTCTCTCTCTCTCTCTCTCTCTCTCTCTCTCTCTCTCACCCACAGAGAAAATAAACGAAGCGGAATCACCAGTTTAGAGACAGGCGAATATATATATATATATATATATATATATATAATGCACCCAGTGCAAGTTAGGGGAATTTTATTTTCTCTCTCTCTCTCTCTCTCTCTCTCTCTCTCTCTCTCTCTCTCTATATATATATATATATATATACTATATATATATATATATATATATATATATATAATACATATATGTATTTTTATATATACAGATAGATAAAAAGAGATATATACATGCACACAGACACAGACACACACACACACTATATATATATATATATATATATATATATATATATATATATATATATATATATATATATATATATATATATATGAAGAGAGTGATTCAAGATTCAAAAACTTTATTACTCAAGGATAAATATTTTAGATATCGCCCAGTCTTCCAATCTGTCCTTGTGACAACAATAACAAGAACAACATTAACGACAACGACACAACAATAATCATTTTGTTAACACTGCTACATCTACTGCTACTGCGACGAAGAATACAGAGAAGAGAAGAGAAGAGAGAGAGAGAGAGAGAGAGAGAGAGAGAGAGAGAGAGAGAGAGAGAGACAGAGACAGAGACAGACAGAGACAGAGAATCAAATTCCCCTAACTTGCACTGGGTGCATTAGGCGAACTATAGTCAGGTTTCTGAATAACATTCAGAATGTCGGCGGCTTTCGCGATCTTGGCGTCAGGGGGGGAACATTTACTAGCGTTAGGAGGGGAATATTTACTGTCTTTTTAAGTCTTGCCAATCTCTCAAAGGCAATAAAAGCCCTGACGATGAAAAGAAGTAAAGTATAATGTCAGCATAATCGTGGTTCTGCCATGGTCATGTGCCGACACTAAAGTTGTGATATGTAAACACACACTTGCCGCTCCGCGATCAGTTGTCCGTTAGATTCCGTTGATCTGTCACCCTTTTATGGGCCATAAACCACCGCTCGTGGCGGACAGCGACTACCGATAGTATTCATGTCGTTTCCCCCCCGCGTTCTATGCGAGAGGTCTGTCCTGAAGAAACAGGGCCATAAAACATACATACACACACGCAACCAGCTATCACTAATTGTATCGTCTGGCCAAGACTCCAGCCACACACACACACACACACACACAGAAGACTAGTCTCTGTATTTAGGAGCACTTTTGGTAAGTGCAACGCGTTCGTTGCGTTTCACTCAGACAGTGGACGTTCCGTCAGAATGGTGGAAGACAGCATAAGCTTCGTCTTGTCTCTCTTGTCTCACAGTTTCATGTCGGACGTCTCATGTTCTTTCTTCTGATTTCTCCTTTGCTCTGAGACACTGGGTGTACCTCCCTTGCCGCGCCCTTCACTCACCCCAACCCACGTCTGTGTCATCACAACCCCACCCAATTACATCCTTCACTCACCCCAACCCACGTCTGTGTCATCACAACCCCACCCAATTACATCCTTCACTCACCCCAACCCATGGCAGGATCATCACAACCCAATCACCCTGAAGACCACAGCTGAACCACAGGTAGTGTCCGACAGGACCATCACAACCCAATCACCATGAAGACTACAGCTGAACCACAGGTAGTGTTCGACAGGATCATCACAACCCAATCACCATGAAGACCGCATCTGAACCACAGGTAGTGTTCGACAGGACCATCACAAGCCAATCACCCTGAAGACCACAGCTGAACCACAGGTAGTGTCCGACAGGATCATCACAACCCAATCACCATGAAGACCGCATCTGAACCACAGGTAGTGTTCGACAGGACCATCACAAGCCAATCACCCTGAAGACCACAGCTGAACCACAGGTAGTGACCGGCAGGTTGAACAAAAGGTTCGTGCCGGCAGACTGGCTGCACTGGTCAGCTTGAAGACATCACCGCCTTCCGCCTAAGTTTGTTTCAGTTTCAGTTTCTCAAGAAGGCGTCACTGCATTAGACTCTCTTCTTCTTCTTCTGCGTTCATTCGTATGCACACGAGTGGGCTTTTACGTGTATGACCGTTTTTACCCCGCCATGTAGGCAGCCATACTCCGTTTTCGGGGGTGTGCATGCTGGGTTTGTTCTTGTTTCCATAACCCACCGAACGCTGACATGGATTACAGGATCTTTAACGTGCGTATTTGATCTTCTGCTTGCATATACACACGAAGGGGGCTCAGGCACTAGCAGGTTTGCACATATGTTGACCTGGGAGATCGTAAAAATCTCCACCCTTTACCCACCAGGCGCCGTCACCCGTGATTCGAACCCGCGACCCTCAGATTGACAGTCCAACGCTTTAACCACTCGGCTATTGCGCCCGTCACTGCATTAGACAATTCCATACACACGGTACACCACATCTGCTAGGTAGATGCCTGACAGCACAACCCAACGCGCTAGACAGGCTTTGAGTGCATGCATATATATATTTTGTGTATCTATTAGAGTGGATTTCTTCAGCAAAACGTTGCCAGAAGGACAACACTTTTGTTGCCATGGGTTGTTTTTTTCAGTGGGCCACGTGCGTGCTGTACACGGGACCGCGGTTTATCGTCTCATCCGAATGACCAGAAGCTTGGTTTGATTTCCCAGTCAGACTGGGGAGAAAGGGAGAAAGGGTGAGAGCATGAATCGAACCCAGGCCCTCACGGACACTGTACTGGCAGAAAGGCGTCTTCATCAACCATTCCGACACCGTCTCTTGCGCATGAAACACCAACGCACTAATCACCAAGACAGGGTTGGCTTGGGTTGCGCGAGCGTTTTTAGTAGCGCTAAGTTTGCACAGCGTAAGACATTTCCCAAGTGTGCTCTAATTCATCAGATTTCGGAACCTTCCCAGCGCTGTGCAAACAGTAAGACATTTCCCAAGTGTACTCTGAATTCCACAGACTTCGGAACCTTCCCAGCGCTGTGCAAACAGTAAGACATTTCCCAAGTGTACTCTGAATTCCACAGACTTCGGAACCTTCCCAGCACTGTGCAAACAGTAAGATATTTTTCAAGTGTACTCTGAATTCCACAGACTTCGGAACATTCCCAGCACTGTGCAAACAGTAAGATATTTTTCAAGTGTACTCTGAATTCCACAGACTTCGGAACATTCCCAGCGCTGTGCAAACAGTAAGACATTTCCCAAGTGCACTCTGAATTCCACAGACTTCGGAACATTCCTAGCGCTGTGGAAACAGAAATACATTTCCCAAGTGTACTCTGAATTCCACAGACTTCGGAACCTTCCCAGCGCTGTGCAAACAGTAAGACATTTCCCAAGTGTACTCTGAATTCCACAGACTTCGGAACCTTCCCAGCGCTGTGCAAACAGTAAGACATTTCCCAAGTGTACTCTGAATTCCACAAACTTCGGAACCTTCCCAGCGCTGTGCAAACATGTCACTCATACATCGCAGCTCAGGGTCAGGGTGCAGAAGGCCATCTTTGCAGCGCTAAGTTTGCATAGAGTGAAGAATGTTCCTAAGTATACGAAATTTACCCTGGAGTTAGGAACACCATTAACGACAAGCACAAACTTGGCGCTGCTAATTTGGCTGATGCAAACCACCCGGGGTCAGTTAGCTTTCACAGTTCACTTCCACATGGCCCTGCGTGGAGTGGTGGCCTAGCGGTAACGTGTCCGCCAAAAGGAAGGAGAGAATCTGAGGGTGCGGGATGGAATCCCATTGCCGCCAGTATTTCCTTCCCCTCCACTAGACCTTGTTGTGACAAATACTAATGCAATACACTACAGTGCACGACAATATCAATACGATACACTACACTACACTACAATACCAATACAACACAATACAATTACAATGCACTGCAATACAACACAATACAATACAAAAAAACATAATACAAAAACGATACAATACCAATACAACACAATACAATTACGATATACTGCAACACAATCCAGTTCAACACAACAGAGCACAGTGCAATAAAGACAACACAGCACAACACGGTACACAACACTACACAATGCTTGGCGTGTCATGGCTGGAGGGGAGGACCATCCCAAGCCAGAGGGGAAAGGGAACCCACCTCAAACCAAACAAGAGAGGCAAGGCCTTCAAGACTCACTTGTGATAAATTACGTCGCCTAGCATTAATTACAGAGTAATTTCCCTTTTTTACTATCTGCACCAAAACGTTTGCAAAATAAATAAAAATTCCATGCTTAGCAAAAGAAGTTCCTGTTTGAACAAAAAATGATAATAATGACTGCTCTTGTTGTGTCAGAATAAGAGGTCAGAGTGCCAAGTTTAGAGAATACAAAAAATATAAATATAACAGTAAATGCAGTTTGCGTATAATTCGGCTTCTTTTTTTAATTTTTTTGTGCCCATCCCAGACGTGCAATATTGTTTTGAACAAGATGACTGGAAAGAACTGAATTTTTCCTATTTTTATGCCAAATTTGGTGTCAACTGACAAAGTATTTGCAGAGAAAATGTCAATGTTAAAGTTTACCACGGACACACAGACACACACACACACACACAGACAACCGAACACCGGGTTAAAACATAGACTCACTTTGTTTACAATACCAATACAACACAGTACAATTACGATATACTGCAACACAATCCAGTTCAACACAACAGAGCACAGTGCAATAAAGACAACACAGCACAACACTACACAATGCTTGGCGTGTCATGGCTGGAGGGGAGGACCTACCCAGGCCAGAGGGGAAAGGGAACCCACCTCAAACCAAAAAAACACCGACACTACCAGAACGACGCCACTTGAACCAACAGTAGCTGCGCAAACGGCCCGCCGACAGTCTGCTATTTCACGCCCCCCCCCACCCCCCCCACACTCCCCCCCGCCCCGTCTCCCCCCCCCCGCCCCCACCCCCTCCACTTTGAAGAGGTTCCTTGCGTATCACAAGTTCCACACACGTGCTCTACAGTTTGAAAACCGTCTAATTGGTGCAGTTAGGTTTGCCCTCCCTCCAAAAAAAAAAATCATTTTTCCTGACTTGCTACAGATATTTTTTAAGTGCATGGATGTACGATGTTAAAGCTGATACATGTACTTCGAAATGTTCCAGCAAGAATATATATATATATATATCTATATATATATATATATATATATATATATATATATATACACACACACACACACACACATATATATATTCTTATTTATATTCTTATTTCATCGACTGTACTTATGCTCTAAAAATCAAACACGGTTGCGCGGTATTCGTCTGTCTTATTTGGCACGTCCTCGAATTACTAATCTTTTTTTCGTTTACTTTCAAATAAATATTTAATCTTTGTGACAAGTTATCTTCTGGTGTTTCTCTTAGATACCTGTTTATTTTCTGTTTGTGGAGAAATTATTCAGGTTTTTTGGGGGGTTTTTTTGTTTTGCATTTTTTAATCGATTTTTTTTTTGCCAGTCGCCGCTAGTTCTTGGATCATGTGCACAGAACAAAGTTCCACTTGAAGAGGTCTTTGTTCAATACGTATCCCCATCATTCCAAGATATCGCCATACATGCAAAAGTAATGAATGCACACAAATGAAAAAACAACAAAAAGACCCTACCAACATCCGTGTATAACACTGAAATATATGCAAACAGATTTGCTTTTTGGCACTTGTCAAAAGTGAAAATTATACATCTCCACACACACTCACACAAACACATACATAGTTTACATACATCTCTCTCTCTCTTTCTTTGTACACACACACACACACATATATATATATATATATTAGTAACCAAACATGTGACGATGATCATCCAAGGCAAGCATGAGATCTGTCCATTATTCACGTGCCGAACAGATCAGGTGCATAGTTCATGCATATATATGACATGGACACACAGATACCAACTGTCTCTGACACACACACGCACGCACGCACACACACACACATACATATATGCGCGCACGCACGCACGCACGCACACACACACACACAAACATAACAGCTCAACACAAACAAAAAAACAACAACAAAAAACAAACAAACAAACAAAAAAAACCCCAGCCCTCCAAACACACACACTCCACAACGCAACACAAATACACGAACAACACACACACCTCAACACATACAATAACTTGAACCCCCCCCCCCCCCCCCCCCCAGCCCCCCACCTTTCCGAAAAGAACCCCCCCCACACACACACACACACACAAAACCCTCCCAAAAAAAACAAAAACAAACAACAACAACAAAAACCCAAACAAACAAAAAACCCCAAACAAACCCAACCGACCAACCACCAAACAACAACTAAAAAAAAAAAAAAAAAAACCCCAAAAACCCTGCCCAACACAACGACCTCACCTTTGGCGGGGTTGACCTTCAGGCCTGCCGTGTACAGCTTCTCCTCGGTCTGCCAGTCCTGGTTGCGCTGCCACGTCCTGAGCGAGAAGAGCAGCAGCACCGCCACCACCCCGCCCGCCACCCCCTTCCTCCCGCCCTCCGAGCGAGCACGCGCCCTCAACAGGTGCGCTCCTTGGGCCAGCAGCAGGCAGAAGCCCATGGAGGGGATGTAGAGGATGCGCTCCGCGATGACGAAGCCGACGTAGAAGAAGAGGTTGGAGGCCGGGATAAAGGGGAAGACGATGAAGGACAACGACAGGATCAGCACGTCCAACGACCGCCACGACGTCCATGTTGGGGAGGTAGCGGTGGCGGTGGTGGTGGTGGTGGTGGTGGGAAACCCTCCCGGCGAGGACGAGGGAAAGGAAAGTATGGAAGAGTCCGACGAACTCTCCGCCGAAACAGAGCTCCTCCGATGAGCAGGGCTGGAGTTGGCGGAGGAGGAGGCGGATGTCCGAGAGGAATGAGCGGCGCTGGAGGAATGAGAATGGTGGTGGTGGTGGTGGTGGTGGTGGTGGTGTGACGCCACGCCGTTCCCGTTAGCGTGGTGGTGGTGGTGGGACTTGGCCCCTGCCGTCAGCTTGGGCGACGACGACGACGAAACCAGCACCCGTACTCCCCTGGCCCTCTCATTGACGCTCCGGACCACGTGCAGAGCGAGGTATCCGAGGCAGCAGTAGAACGTCACAGTGGCCAGGTTGCGGGCGTCACCCACACTCTCCACAAGAGGGATGGCCGACATGGACCAATCAAAGCTCAGCTGGTAGGGGAAGAGCATGATCCACACGTTGAGCGCCGGCAGGTAGTGGTACGTCAACGTTCGCGTCAGCACGCTGTCGCTGTCCGAGGCCGGGTTGTCCGAGGGGGCGAACTCCGGGGGCTTGTTGCCCATGAAGTAGATGCGGAAGCCGACGAAGGTCGCCCCTAGGGCCAGCAGGCAGAGAAGACCCTCCTGCAAACGGCGGTACTGCTTCTGCAACAGTGACAACGGCACGGTGTGGGTGAGTGACACACAACAGTGACAACGGCACGGTGAGGATGAGTGAGTGAGGGACACACAACAGTGACAACGGCACGGTGAGGATGAGTGAGGGACACACAACAGTGACAACGGCACGGTGAGGATGAGTGAGGGACACACAACAGTGACAACGGCACGGTGAGGATGAGTGAGGGACACACAACAGTGACAACGGCACGGTGAGGATGAGTGAGTGAGGGACACACAACAGTGACAACGGCACGGTGTGGGTGGGTTACACAGAAGGGAGGACAAACACAGCACCAGAGTGGGTTACACAGAAGGGAGATAAACACAGCACCAGATAGAGGGTTACACAGAAGGGAGGACAAACACAGCACCAGAGTGGGTTACACAGAAGGGAGATAAACACAGCACCAGATAGAGGGTTACACAGAGAGTGGGTTACATAGGGTGGGGACAAACACAGCAGGGGGGACAAACACAGCACCAGAGTGTGGGTTACATAGAGGGGGACAAACACAGCACCAGAGAGAGGGTTACACAGGAGGGGGACAAACACAGCACTAGAGAGAGGGTTACACAGGAGGGGGGACAAACACAGCACCAGAGAGAGGGTTACACAGGAGGGGGACAAATACAGCACCAGAGTGAGGGTTACACAGGAGGGGGACAAACACAGCACCAGAGAGAGGGTTACACAGGAGGGGGGACAAATACAGCACCAGAGAGAGGGTTACACAGGAGGGGGGACAAACACAGCACCAGAGAGAGGGTTACACAGGAGGGGGGACAAATACAGCACCAGAGAGAGGGTTACACAGGAGGGGGACAAACACAGCACCAGAGAGAGGGTTACACAGGAGGGGGGACAAACACAGCACCAGAGAGAGGGTTACACAGGAGGGGGGACAAATACAGCACCAGAGAGAGGGTTACACAGGAGGGGGACAAACACAGCACCAGAGTGTGGGTGACACAGAGAGTGGGTTACATAGGAGGGGGACAAACACAGCACCAGAGAGAGGGTTACACAGGAGGGGGGACAAACACAGCACCAGAGAGAGGGTTACACAGAGAGTGGGTTACATAGGAGGGGGACAAACACAGCACCAAAGTGGAAAAAAAGGGAGGGAAATGAGTAAAAAAACAAACCAACAACAACAACAACGAAATATACGCCACGTGCAATGTGACGAAGCCCTGCATATTTACAATGAACACAAAATTGAACGTATTTGCAATTCATCAACCTTTCAATCATTGACAAACAGGAACGATCACGAAATGTCCTCATTTCCATACAGCCCTTCTCTGGGGACTACCAAAAAAAACAATGGCCCACTTCATGTGGACGAAGAAAAAGAGGAAAAGGAAGAAGAAGAAGAAGAAGGAGAAGGAGAAGAAAAAGAAGAAGGAGAAGAAAAAGAAGAAGAAGAAGGAGAACAAGAACAAGAAGAAGGAGAAGAAGAAGGAGAAGGAGAAGGAGAAGAAGAAGAAGAAGAAGGAAGGAAGAAGGAGGAGGAGAAGAAGAAGAAGCAGAAGGGAGGGTGCAAACATCAATGCTAATACACATAAACACAGTTGAGAGAGAGAGAGAGAGAGAGAGAGAGAGAGGGGGGGGGGAGGGAGAAAGACAGACTGACAGAAAGAGAAGGTGAGAAAGACAGGAAGAGAAAGAGGGATGGGTGGGTGGGGGAGACAGAAAGACACACACACGTGCGTGCACAGAGAGAGAGAGAGAGAAAGAGAGAGCGAGCAAGCGAGAGAGAGGTGGGGGAGGGAGAAAGACAGACTGACAGAAAGAGAAGGTGAGAAAGACAGGAACACACACACACACGCATACACATACAGAGAAAGAGAGAGAGAGAGAGAACATAGTACGAACAAACCCAAAAAACAATAATAATAATAATAAAAGAAAAGAAAAAAAGAAAAAAAAGAAAACCAAAAAGACAAAAAACAAAAAAAACGACGAAAACAACAAACAAAAAAAGAAGGAATAACACACAACCATCAGCAACAACAACGTTTTTCAACAAGAAAAAACAAAACAAACAAGAGAGGCAAGGCCTTCAAGACTCACTTGTGATACACTTTTTAAAAAAAAATCCAAGCTTTTTATGTATTGAGTATAATGCATTTACTGTTATATTTATATTTTTTGTATTCTCTAAACTTGGCACTTTGATCTGATATTCGACCCAACAAAAGATCTGTCATTATTATCATTTTTTGTTCAAACAGGAACTTCTTTTGCTAAGCATGGAAGTTTTGTTTATTGCAAACGTTTTGGTGCAGACAGTAAAATAAGGGAAATTACTCTGTAATTAATGCTGGGGGACTTAGTTTGCTTTAAACTGATCTTTCTCATCTTAAACACTACATTTTGAAATTATACTCAATACATAAAAAGCTTGGATTTTTTTTTTAAAAAAGTGCATCACAAGTGAGTCTTGAAGGCCTTGCCTCTCTTGTTTCAAAATGTAATGTTTTTTTACTATCTGCACCAAAACGTTTGCAAAATAAATAAAACTTCCATGCTTAGCAAAAGAAGTTCCTGTTTGAACAAAAAATGATAATTATGACTGCTCTCGTTGTTGGGTCGAATATCAGATCAAAGTGCCAAGTTTAGAGAATACAAAAAATATAAATATAACAGTAAATGCAGTTTGCATATAATTAGGCTTCATTTTTTATTTTTTTGTGCCCATCCCAGAGGTGCAATATTGTTTTAAACAGGATGACTAAAAAGAACTGAATTTTTCCTATTTTTATGCCTAATTTGGAGTCAACTGACAAAGTATTTGCAGAGAAAATGTCAATGTTAAAGTTTACCACGGACACACAGACACACACACACACAGACAACCGAACACCGGTTTAAAACATAGACTCACTTTGTTTACACAAGCGAGTCAAAAACCACACCGAAAATGTTTGATTGTAAATTGTTCTTTATCCCGTTGAAGGGTAAGAACATTGTTGTGTGTGTGTGTGTTTTCGAAGAATCTGACATCGTTTTCCTTTTGTCATTATTTTTGTTTCTGCTTTCAGAAGGGGAACTCTTACAATGTCAGTGGTAGTTTTCACCTTCATCGTTCCATTTGTTCAGTTTGCTGTTCCGTTTCGTTTGGTTTTCTTTGATGGGATAAGTGTGTTGACGGCATGTGTGTGGGTGTGGAGGGGAGGGCGGCGGCGGCAACGGGGGAGGGTAAGAGACAGAGACAGAGGGAGGGTAAGAGACAGAGACAGAAGGAGGGTAAGAGACAGAAGGAGGGTAAGAGACAGAGACTGGGAGGGTAAGAGACAGAGGGAGGGTAAGAGACAGAGACTGGGAGGGTAAGAGACAGAAGGAGGGTAAGAGACAGAAGGAGGGTAAGAGACAGAGGGAGGGTAAGAGACAGAGACAGGGTAAGAGACAGAGGGAGGGTAAGAGACAGAGATAGAAGGAGGGTAAGAGACAGAGATAGAAGGAGGGTAAGAGACAGAGACAGAAGGAGGGTAAGAGACAGAGGGAGGGTAAGAGACAGAGACTGGGAGGGTAAGAGACAGAGACTGGGAGGGTAAGAGACAGACAGGAGGGTAAGAGACAGAGGGAGGGTAAGAGACAGAGGGAGGGTAAGAGACAGAGACTGGGAGGGTAAGAGACAGAGGGAGGGTAAGAGATAGAGACTGGGAGGGTAAGAGACAGAGACTGGGAGGGTAAGAGACAGAGACAGAGGGAGGGCAAGAGACAGAGGGAGGGTAAGAGACAGAAGGGTAAGAGACAGAGACTGGGAGGGTAAGAGAGAGAGGGAGGGTAAGAGACAGAGACTGGGAGGGTAAGACAGAGGGAGGGTAAGAGACAGAGACTGGGAGGGTAAGAGACAGAGACTGGGAGGGCAAGAGTAAGAGACAGAGGGAGGGTAAGAGACAGAGACTGGGAGGGTAAGACAGAGGGAGGGTAAGAGACAGAGACTGGGAGGGTAAGAGACAGAGACTGGGAGGGTAAGAGACAGAGACTGGGAGGGTAAGAGACAGAGACAGAGGGAGGGTAAGAGACAGAGGGAGGGTAAGAGACAGAGACTGGGAGGGTAAGAGACAGAGACTGGGAGGGTAAGAGACAGAGACTGGTAGGGTAAGACAGAAGGAGAGTAAGAGACAGAGAGAGGGTAAGAGACAGAGGGAGGGTAAGAGACAGAGACTGGGAGGGTAAGAGACAGAGACTGGTAGGGTAAGACAGAAGGAGGGTAAGAGACAGAGGGAGGGTAAGAGACAGAGGGGGGGTAAGAGACAGACAGAGGGAGGGGAAAAGACAGGGACTGGGAGGGTAAGAGACAGAGACTGGTAGGGTAAGACAGAAGGAGAGTAAGAGACAGAGGGAGGGTAAATGGCAGAGATAGTGTAAGAGACAGGAGGAGGGTAAGAGAGAGACAGAGACTGGTAGGGTAAATGACAGAGGGAGGGTAAGAGACAGAGACTGGTAGGGCAAGACAGAGGGAGGGTAAGAGACAGAGGGAGGGTAAGAGGCAGAGATTGAGAGAAAGAGATAGACAGAGGGGGTGGGGAGAGATAGAGAAAAGTGATTAGAATGTTTCTGAAAGAAAATAAGGTCAAAACCGAAGCGTTGTTCTTTAAATATCATTTCCAAATAACAACAATAAGAAGAATAACAATAACAACAACAACGATAATCATCATCAGCATGGGCACATTCATGGAATCATTCTTTTTGGTACGTTATCATCCTTGGAGGAGAAGGATGAGGAGAAGACGAAGAAGGCGAAAAGAGAGGAGGAGAAAAAGAAGGAGAAGCCAGAAATGTTGAAAGAGAAAAGGAGGGGAAGGAGAAGACGACGAAGAAGAACCTGATCACCATCTTTGATTTCAAAGAATGAAAGTCTTGTAATGGTGTCAAGCAATGTTGTTGTTTTTTGGAAATTAACAAATAATGAGGCCAGGAGATGAAATGATTAACAAATAGTAAAGAGTGGTAACTCTCTCCATTACACAAGGTACACAACTTCAAGTCAGTGATGCTTACGCTACCGATTCAGTTAGCACACACGTAAATAAAAGGAACTTTGGAACAAACCCAGTCACTTCCTTTAAAAAAAAAAAGAAAAAAAGAAAAAAAAAAAAGAAAAAAGGAAGCGCCCGGCCTGTCCTTATACCAATCATCTGACGTGTGCACACAGCAGCAAAGACAGAAGAAATGTGCAAACATAAATTAGCTTTTATTCAAGACTGGCATAGCCTCTTTAATCCTGAATAAGCCAAACAGAACACATGGACAATACAGAACAAACACATGGTTGCCTCGGTGGTTTATCAACTGGAAATTAACAAATAATGAGGCCAGGAGATGAAATGATTAACAAATTAATAGTAAAGAGTGGCAACTCTCTCCATTTTACAAGGTACACAACTTAAGTCAGTGCTGCTTACGCTACCGATTCAGCAAGCACACAGGGAAATAAAAGGTACATTGGAACAAACCCAGACACTTTTGTATCTTAGCATCTCAAGTTAAAACAAACCATCACACAAAAAAAGAAGTATAAATTTACTGAAAAGTTCCTACATAGCATGACTGGTGAAGAAAAAACAAACAAACAAACAAAATAAGGATATGCATGTATTACTATTGCTCTCGCTCTCCTTCCATTTAGACTTTCCATTAACTCACTCAGTACGGCCAGTCCTCTCTTCTCCTCTACACAGACCCCTCGGATGTCCAGTGAGTGTCTGAATGACCCAACCTTTAGCTTCCGTCGTCAGAATTGTGGTATTCTTTGTCAACATTCACCTCTTCAGTATAAGAGCCTTCCGCTTGCAATATTTTGATGATGGTAATTGGGGTGAAACGCTGTTAACGTCGTCTCTTTCGCCGTTCGTATGGAGAGAGTTAAAGAAACAAAAAACAAACAAACAAAAAAACCGATCATGGTAACCATGACCGATGTAAAATCTAGTCACGAATTGACAAAGATCAGTCTTTCTCCCAACTTCTCAACGTGAGATTGGAGCTTGCGTCAAACATTTTCTGCAAACACATTGCACGAACAAACACTCATTTTTCTGTACGTAGGAAAAGGAAGAAGAGTAGGTGTGTGGGGGGTGGGGTGGGAGTGGAAAGGAACGCTTTAAAAAAAACCTTGTCAGAAAAGCGTGGAATTGTTGTAAAGTCTTGCCTCAGCAGAGCCGAAAATAGCCTTCCCAACCGTGTTTACCACGGCAGTCGCAGTGACTGCAGGAATCGATCCGGAGGAGGGGGGGGGGGGGGGGGGCTCAATCGTGTGGCTATAGGGAGGGGCGGGGGGGGGGGAGAGGCTACTGAGAGGGGGGGGGGGGAGGGAGAGGCTATTTCCCAGCGGGCTCCCCCCGGATGACCCTCATCTCGCAAAGAACTGCCGGCAAACACCAGGCAATGTTTACTGACACACGGCACACACACACACACACACACACAAGCACGCGCGCGCGCACACACACAAACACACACACAAGGCACACACACACATACACACATGCACACATGTCAAAGGGGTGGGTTGGGGGAGAGGTTGAGAAGACAGTGGAAGGAGAGACAGAGAAAGACGGACACAGAGAGAGACGGACACACAGAGAGATAGAGACCGAGAGAGACAGAGACACAGAGAGAGACAGAGACAGAAAAACGGACACACAGACAGACGGACACAGAGACAGACGGACACAGAGAAAAACAGAAAGCCCCCTCCCCCACCACCTCAGGACCCCCACCTCCCACAGACACAGAGAGGGAGTGAGTGAGTGTGTGTGTGTGTGTGTGTGTGTGTGTGTGTGTGTGTGTGTGTGACAGAGAGACAGAGACATACAGACAGACAGAAAGACAAAGGAAAAGAGAGAGAGAGGAGAGGGACAAAGGAAAAGAGAGAGAGAGGAGAGGGACAAAGGAAAGGAAAAGAGAGAGACAGACAGACATACAGAGAGAGAGAGAGAGAGAGAAATGAAAAGAGAGAGAGTGACAAAGGAAAAGAGGAGAGAGAGAGAAGCAGAGACAGAGAGAGTGACAGAGAGAGGGGGGGGGGGAGAGAGAGAGAGTGACATAGGAAGAGACAGAGAGGAAGAGAGAGAGTGACAAAGGAAGAGAGAGAGAGAGAGAGAAAGTGGGGGAGAGAGAGAGGTCAAACAGACACGGGGTGGTAAGGTGACGGGGATGAAGAGAGTGCGAGAGACTGATTGAGTGATCAACTGATTGATTGATAATTCTTTATTTTTGAGAGAGTGTGAGACAGACAGACAGACAGACGGACGGACAAAAAGACAGAGGAGTAAAAACCATCACCATTGCGTCCTGCACGTCGGTTAACAGAAAAATAAATTCAACTCAAATACCACTGGTACTAATCGTAAAAGACGCGAGATGGTGACGATCACGCGAGCCGTGCGAGGATGACCACCGAAACAGCACCAGGAAGACAGACAGACAGACAGACAGACAGAAAACAGACAGACAGACAGACAGCAGGCACCAGGGCGACTGGGAACAAAACTACACAGAGCTGGCTGCAGTGCTTTACTGAGGAGAGGACCAGGTACCATTGAAAAAAACAAAACAAAACAAAACAACGAAACATAACACCCCCACAACCCTGCCCCGAATTGCGCGAAACACACACACACACACACACACACACACACACACACACACACACAGAAATTTTAAACTCCAGTCCAGTTGGTATCCTCCTTTGATGTATTATAATTAATGTTGTTATTTATATTTACATTGTTGTAGGTTAATACTTGTTGATAATGCATATACATATTCTCCTTCCCATGACACCTCATTCAATACACACCACAATCTCTTTAGACTTTTTCTTATAATATACCTTTCCTCTGATACATAACATGACCACTTTTTTTTTTTACACTAATATTCACATGCATTCCCTTTCCTTTATCCACTACTTTACTCCTTTCCGTCTAAAAAAAACAACAACTTATAGTGAATAGACGTTAAACTGAAGAAAACACACACACACACACACACACACACACACACACACACACACACACACACACACAGATGATTCAAGATGATTTATTCATATAGGCCAAGGCCCCTAATGAAGGGGTATATGAACAGACAGCAATGAAAAACAAAGAAAAACAAAAACAAAAACATTTCACATAATACAACATACATAGAAAACTCGAAATAACATAAGTTCAAATGAAAACTAGCCTAGCAACAAAACAGTGTTTTCATGACGTAATAGTTTCTCGGACTTTGAAAGCTTTACATAAATACAAAGCAAGGTTTCTAACAATTTCACAGGATGTTGAGGACATTAACAAGTTCAATTTAAACATATTTGGTTGTCTACAATATTTAGGCTTAATAAATGATTACAGAGAGAGAGAGAGAGAGAGAGAGAGAGAGAGAGAGAGAGAAACAAACAAACAAACAAACAAACAACAACAAAAGGATGAAGCTGTGCACATCGCTTCCTGCAACAATGCCATGAAAGCATACGAACAGACCGTCACATTCTTCGCGCGAAGGCGGGGGTGGAAGAGAAGAGAACGAGTCTCCCGAATCTTCTTCTTGAAAAAACACAAAGACAGGCTGGAAGAATGGGAGAAAAAGAAAACCAGAAACTTGGTCAGCTGCCCGAGGCGGGTGTAGTCGAGGTAAACGGCGCTGGAAATGTCTGCACTATTGATGATCAGCTTCAGGTTCAACGTGTACGTCCCAGCTCAAGTGGGTCGTTCTGAAGGCAACGAGCGATGGAAAACACGACAGTTTACACACACACCACGCACACGTGTGCACACAAAAGAATAAGAAGAAATCATTACCAGGTAACTAGGAAAGACACCCTTTAGGAGTTAATCAATACCAGGTAACTAGGAAAGACACCCTTTAGGTGAAATCATTACCAGGTAACTAGGAAAGACACCCTTAAGGAGTTAATCAATACCAGGTAACTAGGAAAGACACCCTTTAGGAGTTAATCAATACCAGGTGACTAGGAAAGACACCCTTTAGGAGTTAATCAATACCAGGTAACTAGTAAAGACACCCTTTAGGAATTAATCAATACCAGGTGACTAGTAAAGACACCCTTTAGGAGTTAACCAATACCAGGTGACTAGTAAAGACACCCTTTAGGAGTTAATCAATACCCGGTAACTAGGAAAGACACCCTTTAGGAGTTAATCAATACTAGGTGACTAGGAAAGACACCCTTAAGGAGTTAATCAATACCAGGTGACTAGTAAAGACACCCTTAAGGAGTTAATCAATACCAGGTGACTAGTAAAGACACCCTTAAGGAGTTAATCAATACCAGGTAACTAGTAAAGACACCCTTAAGGAGTTAATCAATACCAGGTAACTAGTAAGACACCCTTAAGGAGTTAATCAATACCAGGTGACTAGGAAAGACACCCTTTAGGAGTTAATCAATACCAGGTAACTAGACACCCTTAAGGAGTTAATCAATACCAGGTGACTAGTAAAGACACCCTTAAGGAGTTAATCAATACCAGGTAACTAGACACCCTTAAGGAGTTAATCAATACCAGGTGACTAGGAAAGACACCCTTAAGGAGTTAATCAATACCAGGTGACTAGTAAAGACACCCTTAAGGAGTTAATCAATACCCGGTAACTAGGAAAGACACCCTTAAGGAGTTAATCAATACTAGGTGACTAGTAAAGACACCCTTAAGGAGTTAATCAATACCAGGTGACTAGTAAAGACACCCTTAAGGAGTTAATCAATACCAGGTGACTAGTAAAGACACCCTTAAGGAGTTAATCAATACCAGGTAACTAGTAAAGACACCCTTAAGGAGTTAATCAATACCAGGTGACTAGTAAAGACACCCTTAAGGAGTTAATCAATACCAGGTGACTAGTAAAGACACCCTTTAGGAGTTAATCAATACCAGGTAACTAGACACCCTTAAGGAGTTAATCAATACCAGGTGACTAGGAAAGACACCCTTAAGGAGTTAATCAATACCAGGTGACTAGGAAAGACACCCTTAAGGAGTTAATCAATACCAGGTGACTAGTAAAGACACCCTTAAGGAGTTAATCAATACCAGGTGACTAGTAAAGACACCCTTAAGAGTTAATCAATACCAGGTGACTAGTAAAGACACCCTTAAGGAGTTAATCAATACCAGGTAACTAGTAAAGACACCCTTAAGGAGTTAATCAATACCAGGTGACTAGTAAAGACACCCTTAAGGAGTTAATCAATACCAGGTAACTAGTAAAGACACCCTTTAGGAGTTAATCAATACCCGGTAACTAGACACCCTTAAGGAGTTAATCAATACCAGGTGACTAGTAAAGACACCCTTAAGGAGTTAATCAATACCAGGTAACTAGTAAAGACACCCTTAAGGAGTTAATCAATACCAGGTGACTAGGAAAGACACCCTTTATGAGTTAATCAATACCAGGTGACTAGGAAAGACACCCTTAAGGAGTTAATCAATACCAGGTGACTAGGAAAGACACCCTTAAGGAGTTAATCAATACCAGGTAACTAGTAAAGACACCCTTAAGGAGTTAATCAATACCAGGTGACTAGTAAAGACACCCTTAAGGAGTTAATCAATACCAGGTGACTAGTAAAGACACCCTTAAGGAGTTAATCAATACCAGGTGACTAGTAAAGACACCATTAAGGAGTTAATCAATACCAGGTGACTAGTAAAGACACCCTTAAGGAGTTAATCAATACCAGGTGACTAGTAAAGACACCCTTTAGGAGTTAATCAATACCAGGTGACTAGTAAAGACACCCTTAAGGAGTTAATCAATACCAGGTAACTAGGAAAGACACCCTTAAGGAGTTAATCAATACCAGGTGACTAGTAAAGACACCCTTTAGGAGTTAATCAATACCAGGTAACTAGTAAAGACACCCTTAAGGAGTTAATCAATACCAGGTGACTAGGAAAGACACCCTTTATGAGTTAATCAATACCAGGTGACTAGGAAAGACACCCTTAAGGAGTTAATCAATACCAGTGACTAGGAAAGACACCCTGAAGGAGTTAATCAATACCAGGTAACTAGTAAAGACACCCTTAAGGAGTTAATCAATACCAGGTGACTAGTAAAGACACCCTTTAGGAGTTAATCAATACCAGGTGACTAGTAAAGACACCCTTAAGGAGTTAATCAATACCAGGTAACTAGGAAAGACACCCTTAAGGAGTTAATCAATACCAGGTGACTAGTAAAGACACCCTTTAGGAGTTAATCAATACCAGGTACTAGTAAAGACACCCTTAAGGAGTTAATCAATACCAGGTGACTAGGAAAGACACCCTTTATGAGTTAATCAATACCAGGTGACTAGGAAAGACACCCTTAAGGAGTTAATCAATACCAGGTGACTAGGAAAGACACCCTTAAGGAGTTAATCAATACCAGGTAACTAGTAAAGACACCCTTAAGGAGTTAATCAATACCAGGTGACTAGTAAAGACACCCTTAAGGAGTTAACCAATACCAGGTGACTAGTAAAGACACCCTTAAGGAGTTAATCAATACCAGGTGACTAGTAAAGACACCCTTAAGGAGTTAATCAATACCAGGTAACTAGTAAAGACACCCTTTAGGAGTTAATCAATACCAGGTGACTAGTAAAGACACCCTTAAGGAGTTAATCAATACTAGGTGACTAGGAAAGACACCCTTTAGGAGTTAATCAATACCAGGTGACTAGGAAAGACACCCTTAAGGAGTTAATCAATACCAGGTGACTAGTAAAGACACCCTTTAGGAGTTAATCAATACCAGGTGACTAGGAAAGACACCCTTAAGGAGTTAATCAATACCAGTGACTAGTAAAGACACCCTTAAGGAGTTAATCAATACCAGGTGACTAGTAAAGACACCCTTAAGGAGTTAATCAATACTAGGTGACTAGGAAAGACACCCTTTAGGAGTTAATCAATACCAGGTAACTAGGAAAGACACCCTTTATGAGTTAATCAATACCCGGTAACTAGGAAAGACACCCTTTAGGAGTTAACCAATACCAGGTGACTAGTAAAGACACCCTTAAGGAGTTAATCAATACCAGGTGACTAGGAAAGACACCCTTAAGGAGTTAATCAATACCAGGTGACTAGTAAAGACACCCTTAAGGAGTTAATCAATACCAGGTAACTAGGAAAGACACCCTTTAGGAGTTAATCACTACCAGGTGACTAGTAAAGACACCCTTTAGGAGTTAATCAATACCAGGTAACTAGGAAAGACACCCTTTAGGAGTTAACCAATACCCGGTAACTAGGAAAGGCACCCTTTATGAGTTAATCAATACCCGGTAACTAGGAAAGACACCCTTTAGGAGTTAATCAATACCCGGTAACTAGGAAAGACACCCTTTAGGAGTTAATCAATACCAGGTAACTAGGAAAGACACCCTTTAGGAGTTAACCAATACCAGGTGACTAGGAAAGACACCCTTAAGGAGTTAACCAATACCAGGTAACTAGGAAAGACACCCTTTAGGAGTTAATCAATACCAGGTGACTAGGAAAGACACCCTAAAGGAGTTAATCAATACCAGGTAACTAGGAAAGACACCCTTTAGGAGTTAATCAATACCAGGTGACTAGTAAAGACACCCTTTAGGAGTTAATCAATACCAGGTGACTAGTAAAGACACCCTTTAGGAGTTAATCAATACCAGGTGACTAGTAAAGACACCCTTTAGGAGTTAATCAATACCAGGTGACTAGTAAAGACACCCTGTAGGAGTTAATCAATACCAGGTGACTAGTAAAGACACCTTTTAGGAGTTAATCAATACCAGGTAACTAGGAAAGACACCCTGTAGGAGTTAATCAATACCAGGTGACTAGTAAAGACACCCTGTAGGAGTTAACCAATACCAGGTGACTAGTAAAGACACCCTTTAGGAGTTAACCAATACCAGGTGACTAGTAAAGACACCCTTTAGGAGTTAATCAATACCAGGTAACTAGTAAAGACACCCTTAAGGAGTTAATCAATACCAGGTGACTAGTAAAGACACCCTGGCAACTGATCATACAAATGCCTCCTTTACCTCCCCCACCCTCCACCCCTCACTACTCACTCCAGCCCTTCAGAGCTGGGGGTCAAAGCCCTGCAGCGCGAACAAGCAGCACACAAAAAGTGCACGGATTGTCTGCCATCACCACGAAAAAAAAAAAAAAAAAAGAGAAAAAAAATGAAGTAAATAAAGCTGCACGAACAGACGTTTTAACCCCCCCCCCCCCTCCCACCGAATAACCCAGTATAAAACCACACCGAAATGACTCGACCTGCCACTCATTGAATCTGCCACCCCCACCCCCACCCCCCCTCCCCCCACTGTGACAGACAGACAGACATAGAAAGAGAAGGAGATCTGCAAAATATATACCCTCCAGCCTTATTTCTCTTGGGGAATAACAGCAAAAACGAAAACAAAGATGGACACAAAATAGACGCCGAACTTGGCACCAGTCCGTCAGTCCTGACAGAACGACCAGCCTGACAAGCAGGACCGCAGGCGAAATAGACAGCCAGGTAAAAGCTGTTGAAGTGTTTCTGGGCACACAAAAAAGGGTGGAAGCGTTGGAAAAATCCCACCAAACGCGCCGTCTAAATAAACAAAATGCACCGCCCGTGTAAACAGAATGACACATACCCAAAGGGAGACAACTAAGAAGGAATCAATAACATACAACACAGTGCCACATCACTTTTTCCCCTCACTGGGGAATTTCTTTTCTTTTTTTTTTTCTTTTTTTTTTCATTATCTTTTTGCGTCTGCTCAAAGTCCAACACAACACACAACAAGATAACAACATACAGGCCTGCCATAAACAAACATTAAGAAAAAAAAAAGATATAAAAAGCGGAAATTTCAAAGTGAAAAATTCATTACTAAACACGATTTTCTCTCTATCTTTCACGACACACTTGCACGCGCGCGCGCACACACACGCACACACACACACACACACACACACACACCTCATCACCATCATGATCATCAACCTACTCCGTCCAAAGAAGATGTAACTGTGAAGCCACACGAACAGCAAGACATGTCATTACCAGAACTGATACAAACACACCAACAGGAAATCAAGTGACGCCTTCACTTTCTGCCCGGGTCCCGAGACGCCGTCAGGGGGGTCTCCATCACAGTGGACACAGAGCGTGAGAGAGAGAGAGAGAGGGGGGGGGAGAGAGGGAGAGAAAGGAGGACAGAGAGAGAGGGGGGGGAGAGAGGGAGACAGGTGGAGAGGGGGGGGGGGGGGGGCAGAGGGAGAGAAAGGAGGACAGAGAGAGAGGGGGGGGGAGAGGGAGACAGGTGGAGAGGCGGGGGCGTGGGGGGTGGGGGGGGACAGAGGGAGAGAAAGGAGGACACAGAGAGAGAGAGAGGGGGGGAAAGAGGGAGACAGGTGGAGAGAGGGAGGGGGGGACAGAGGGAGAGAAAGGACACAGAGAGAGAGAGAGGGAGAGAGAGAGGGGGGTAGACAGACGGAGTGGGAGGGAGACAGAGACAGAGAGAGAAAGAGGCAGAGAGTGAGAGAAAGACAGACAGACAGACAGAGAAAGAGAGAGAGGCGGGACGTCATGGTGAGGTCTCCCCCCCTCCCCCCCTGACAGTGGACACAGAACGTGAGGGTGCACCTTGCCCCAGGATCAGCCAAGACGAATGGAACAGTGAAGAATTCTGTTGCCCGACCCCCTCCTTCCTTACCCCCACCCCACCCACCCCGATGAACGTCAAGCAGGGAGAGAGAGAGAGAGAGAGAGAGAGGAGAGAGACAGTCAGACAGAAACAGAGAGACAGAGAGACAGGTAAGACAGAAGAGGGAGGAGGAACTGGAAGAGGGAAAACAGGAAAGCAGAAAGAGAACGAACGAACGAACGAACAAACGAGGGAAGTTGACTAAGCATGCACACGTTCTCAAGGCCTGACTAAGCGCGTTGGGCTACGCCGCTGGTCAGGCATCTGCTTGGCAGATGTGGTGTAGCGTATATGGATTTGTCCGAACGCAGTGACGCCTTCTTGAGCTACTGAAATACCGAAACTGCACACGTTGTTTGGTTTTGTTGTTGTTGTTTTTTTATATCCAGCCCTCAGGGCAAAGAGAAATGAAGTCAAAATATTCACGGGGTATTAAAAGGTTATTGAAATACATACATGGCATTCAAATACACTCAAATGTACAGTAAACATTTACAGGTACATAATCATAATGCAATGACAAAAATGTATATAAATATAATAAGTGCAATATGAGAGAGAGAGAGATGATGATGATGACGAAGATGATGATTGTGATGATGATGATGATGATGATGATGAAGTACACACAGGACATTTGGACAGACACAAATACATACATAAACATTCAATAACAGAGAGAGAGAGAGAGGGGGGGAGAAGAGAGAGAGACAGGGAGAAAGAAATAAAGGAAGAAAGATAGACAGTTAGGAGAGACAGACAGACCGAGAAACAAAAGAACAAAACCAACACCGTCAAACCCAACATTTCTGTGTTGAAATGGAAAGACAGAAAACACAAACTGGAGACACAGAAGTCCAGCAAAGCATGGCAACCCTTCAAGATGACCACCATGCAGCAACGCTTTCACGGCGAAAAGGAGAACAAGAAAAAGCTACTTCTGTCGGCAGTGGTGCACACACACACACACACACACACACACACACACACACACACACACACACACACACACACACACACACACACACACACACACACACACACTGCTTAGAATGTTTTCGGAAATTTTAAACTCCAGTCCAGTTGGTATCCTCCTTTGATGTGTTGTTATAATTAATGTTTGTTATTTATATTTACATTGTTGTATGTTAATACTTGTTGATATGCATATACGAGTACATATTCTCCTTCCCATGACACCTCATTCAATACACACCACAATCTCTTTAGACCTTTTTCTTATAATATACTTTTCCTCTGATACATAACATGAATACTTTTTTTTTACACTAATATTCACATGCATTCCCTTTCCTTTATCCACTTCTTTACTCCTTTCCGTCTAAAAACACTTATAGTGAATAAACGTTAAACTGAAGATAAAAACAGAGAGAGAGAGAGAGAGAGAGAGAGAGCAGATTGACGGACCAGCAAAGTCACCACGAACGCATCGTAATGCACGTGTGCACAATCCCTTAAAAGCGTTAGGAACAGAAGGACTCTTTCCCACGGGACACGCGGCCAGTAGAATCAATACCGATGCTGCGAACGCTTCACTCTTAAAGACTGCTGTCGCTTCACACAACTCCACGCTCCAACAGCGCTTTCCGGAGGAAGAAAAAAGTTCTCAATTATCTTCTTTTTTTCTTTGGAAAGAAAGGAAGAAATGGTAAGAAAGAAAGGAGGGGGAAAGAAAGAAGGAGAGAAAAAGAAAGAAAAAAAGGAAAGACGTAAACTTCCTCAGTTGCCTGCAGCGGGGTGATCAAGCTAAACGGTGCTGGAAATGCCTGCAATATTGATGATCACCTCGCTCCCACAGTGTACGATCAGGCCGATTTCAGTTTCTGAAGGCAATATCGATGGAACGCAGGACACACACACACACACACACTCTCTCTCTCTCTCTCTCTCTCACTCACTCACTCACACACACACACACACACACACACACACACACACACACACACACACACACACACACACACACACACACATGGGATAGACACCGAAAACGTGCTCACAAAAAAGTGTTAAAAAAAGAAGAAGAAAAGAACGCGAGAGAGAGATTCAAGATTCAAGATTCAAAAACTTTATTACTCATGGATACAGATTTTAGGCATCGTCCAGTCTTCCAATCTGTCCTTGTGTGACACTGACAGGACGTAACCTGCCTCACAGTCACACGTAACCTGCCTCACAGTCACACGTAACCTGCCTCACAGTCACACAGACAGGACGTAACCTGCCTCACAGTCACACGTAACCTGCCTCACAGTCACACCGACAAGACGTAACCTGCCTCACAGTCACACCGACAGGACGTAACCTGCCTCACAGTCACACCGACAGGACGTAACCTGCCTCACAGTCACACCGACAAGACGTAACCTGCTTCACAGTCACACCGACAGGACGTAACCTGCCTCACAGTCACACGTAACCTGCCTCACAGTCACACCGACAGGACGTAACCTGCCTCACAGTCACACCGACAGGACGTAACCTGCCTCACAGTCACACCGACAGGACGTAACCTGCCTCACAGTCACACCGACAGGACGTAACCTGCCTCACAGTCACACCGACAGGACGTAACCTGCCTCACAGTCACACCGACAAGACGTAACCTGCTTCACAGTCACACGGACAGGACGTAACCTGCCTCACAGTCACACCGACAGGACGTAACCTGCCTCACAGTCACACCGACAGGACGTAACCTGCCTCACAGTCACACGTAACCTGCCTCACAGTCACACGGACAGGACGTAACCTGCCTCACAGTCACACGGACAGGACGTAAACTGCCTCACAGTCACACGGACAGGACGTAACCTGCCTCACAGTCACACTGACAGGACGTAACCTGCCTCACAGTCACACGGACAGGACGTAAACTGCCTCACAGTCACACGGACAGGACGTAAACTGCCTCACAGTCACACGGACAGGACGTAACCTGCCTCACAGTCACACGTAACCTGCCTCACAGTCACACGGACAGGACGTAACCTGCCTCACAGTCACACGTAACCTGCCTCACAGTCACACCGCCAGGCCTCGTCAAGTTCTCCTCGGTGCCTGTCAATTATTACGTCACCCCTCCCCCACCCCCTCAGGTGAAAACACTGGCAGTCCAAAGATCATCCAGTATGGATGGAACGCTTAGAAATTCTGTCGGCCCCGCCTGCACTCCCGATAAACGTCACGCAAAGAGGGGAGCGAGAGAGAGAGAGAGAGAGAGAGAGAGAGAGAGAGAGAGAGAGCGGGGATGAGACAGACAGAGAGAGACAGACAGAGAAAGAGAGACAGAGAGAGAGCGAGAGAGACAGAGAGAAAAAAAGAGAGAGAGTGCGGGGATGAGACAGACATAGAGACAGATAGACAGACAGACAGACTGACTTGACAGAGAGAGAGAGAGAGACAGTGCGGGGATGAGACAGACGGGGATGAGACAGACAGAGAGAGACAGACAGACAGACAAATAGACAGACAGAGAGAGAGAGAGTGCGTGTGTGTGTGCCGGGATGACACAAACAGACAGAGAGAAAGATAGAGAGACAGATCGACAGAGAGAGAGACAGACAGACACAGAGAGAGATAGACACACACACACACACACACACAGACACACAGAGAATCTACAGGAGGAGCTCAATTAATGTTGCTCTTACATTTACGAGGAATGCGAAACAGCAGGATGGCTTTACGGATCCATAATTCATACCACACAGATCTCCACCACGAAACACCGTCCCCGAGGCCGAAGCCCCCCATGCCCCATGATGCTAGTCTTCCCATGCTCTGTGGCAGTGGACTGCTATCCTCCCGGCAGTTAGCGTTCCATAACAACGCTGACAACGACCAACGTAGGCTCCCGGATCACCCTCAGTATCCATCCCCCTGCCGGAAAGCTGGACAGCGGACTGAGCACTGTCAGCAGCTGACGTGTTTTACAGCTCGGTGAAGGATGTTACTTAATGCCTGCAGGACTAAGCTGATCCAAGGTTTCTTTCTCATCCCAATTTCTGCACCAAGCCTACTTTTCAGCGCGGAACGTACGGCAATGGCCATCTTGCTGAAAGTGGTTTATCTCAAACATGCTGGTGTTGACATTCAACGAAGAAGAAAAACAATCAAACAAAAACCAAAAACAACAACAACAAAAACAACAACAAGAAAACAAACAAAAACAAAGCAGCAACCGCCTTCTTTGGCAACGGATTATTCCAAAAATGGATAATGTATAATTAGTTCTCTAAGTGTCATGAATCAGATGACTAAAAACACAGCACCAAAAACATGCAGTTGGAAGTCACAATGAAAAAAACAACAACAACAAACTGGTCAAACAGAAAAACAACAAAAAACACACATACACACAAAACCCCAAACAAACCAACAACAACCCCCCAAACAAACCAACAACAAACCCCCAAACAACCCAACAACAACCCCCCAAACAACTCAACAACAACCCCCCAAACAAACCAACAACAACCCCCCAAACAACCCAACAACAACCCCCCAAACAAACCAACAACAACCCCCCAAACAACCCAACAACAACCCCCCAAACAACCCAACAACAACCCCCCAAACAAACCAACAACAACCCCCAAACAAACCAACAACAACCCCCAAACAACCCCAACAACAACCCCCCAAACAAACCAACAACAACCCCCCAAACAACCCAACAACAACCCCCCAAACAAACCAACAACAACCCCCCAAACAAACCAACAACAACCCCCCAAACAACCCAACAACAACCCCCCAAACAAACCAACAACAACCCCCCAAACAAAACATCCCCCTTTTGCCCAGGCAAGCAACGTGAACAATACAACCAGCAGATGAGCCGCCAGATGATTTGCACAATACAACCAGCAGATGAGCCGCCAGATGATTTGAACAATACAACCAGCAGATGAGCCGCCAGATGATTTGCACAATACAACCAGCAGATGTGCCGCCAGATGGTTTGAACAATACAACCAGCAGATGTGCCGCCAGATGGTTTGAACAATACAACCAGCAGATGTGCCGCCAGATGGTTTGAACAATACAACCAGCAGATGTGCCGCCAGGTGGTTTGGACAATACAACCAGCAGTTGTGCCGCCAGATGGTTTGAACAATACAACCAGCAGTTGTGCCGCCAGATGGTTTGAACAATACAACCAGCAGTTGTGCCGCCAGATGGTTTGGAAAACAACAACAAAACCGAAACCCGCAACCCAGACACAGACTCACAAGTTGGTCTGACAGTCCGGAAGAGATGAACGTAACTCATGAACGTCCAACATGCTCGTCACTGCAGGACGAACAACACACATCGTCACTGACCTGCACTGATACAAAAGAACCACCAGCACACAATTCCCTACAGACCTGCACTGATACAAAAGAACCACCAGCTCACAATTCCCTACAGACCCGCACTGATACAAAAGAACCACCAGCACACAATTCCCTACAGACCTGCACTGATACAAAAGAACCACCAGCACACAATTCCCTACAGACCCGCACTGATACAAAAGAACCACCAGCACACAATTCCCTACAGACCCGCACTGATACAAAAGAACCACCAGCACACAATTCCCTACAGACCTGCACTGATAAAAAAGAACCACCAGCACACAATTCCCTACAAACCTGCACTGATACAAAAGAACCACCAGCACACAATTCCCTGTAGACCTGCACTGATACAAAAGAACCACCAGCACACAATTCCCTACAGACCTGCACTGATACTAAAAAAAACCCATCAGCTCACAATTCCCTACAGACCTGCACTGATACTAAAAAAAACCCACCAGCACACAATTCCCTACAGACCCGCACTGATAAAAAAGAACCACCACGACACAATTCCCTACAGACCTGCACTGATACAAAAGAACCACCAGCTCACAATTCCCTACAGACCTGCACTGATACAAAAGAACCACCAGCTCACAATTCCCTACAGACCTGCACTGATACAAAAGAACCACCAGCTCACAATTCCCTACAGACCTGCACTGATACAAAAGAACCACCAGCACACAATTCCCTGCAGACCTGCACTGATACAAAAGAACCACCAGCTCACAATTCCCTACAGACCTGCACTGATACAAAAGAACCACCAGCACACAATTCCCTAAGACCTGCACTGATACAAAAGAACCACCAGCACACAATTCTCTACAGACCCGCACTGATACAAAAGAACCACCAGCTCACAATTCCCTACAGACCCGCACTGATACAAAAGAACCACCAGCTCACAATTCTCTACAGACCTGCACTGATACAAAAGAACCACCAGCTCACAATTCCCTACAGACCTGCACTGATACAAAGTCCACACAAAACTCCGTAACACAGTCCTAAAGGAGGAGGAGGATATGACGTATGGCCACAGCACGGAAGACGTAGAAAGGGAGAGAACTGCAGCAGGTAACTGGGGGGTGAGCTCCCCTGAAAGCACCTCTGCACCCAAACCCTCGAGATGAGATCCAGCACGAAAGGAGAGAGACAGTTCTCAGGTCGGCACCAAAAGACGGAATCAATAACCATTCTGTGCACAGTTTGGAACATGACTGCCTTGCTGCACACCTCAATGATCCAATGTCACTCCACAAGAAGTCAGAAAAGAACAACAACAAAAAACCAAAAAACATTCCACAACTTCTGTTTACTTTAGGTGACATTCGTCTGGAGGAAGGGAAGAGATGGCTCATTGCGATGTAGGGCAGAACGAAAGAAAAAAGGGAAAAGAAAAGGGGGGATGGGGGGCGGGAGATGTCGTCAACGGTATGCAGCGACGTAATCAACTTAACTCCTGCTTGAATTGTTCGGAACATGGATGTCTGAACTGGATCGAGCGTGCAGCGCGAGGTTGAAACAGCTCTGAACGCTCTGTCGATGGTAAATTAAACTGCGCGTAAGCGTGCTGTCTCTCTCTCTCTCTCTCTCTCTCAAACCCCTCCCCTCCCCTCTCTCTCTCGCACGCACACACACACACACACGTTCAAACATAAGAGACCCGTGCAAAGACGGTGAGAGCGGGAGAGATACAGAGAGAACTATCAGATCCGCAGCACCATTACGTCAGTGCACTGCAGCCACACCACTAGTGATTGTGACAGATGACGCAGTCTAACGTAGAGGTAAACCCAGCCCCTCAAACATCTTTCCCAAATCGAATCATCGCGGAACTGAATGCCAGTGGGTTTTCTAGCATTCATATGCAAATGAAGAGCACTGCACAGCATCGCAGTGATGTGGTTTGTCAATTAAAAAAAAAATCAGCAATACTGACAAGGTTTATTATAAAAGGAAAAAAAAAATGGTGGGGGTGGGGAGTGGGAGGTAAGTGGGGATTATGATCTGTCAGCTGATTTAACAAGGAGTGATGTCACTTTTCTCCCCCGTTCCTTTCAGTTCTCAACAGTAGTCTCTCCTGACTCGGGCACGTGAGAACGCATGCTACACTAACATCGGTAACATCGGCCACAACGGACAACACTAACATCAGTAACATCGGCCACAACGGACAACACTGACATCGGCCACAACGGACAACACGGGGAAACTAAACCACTCACCCCATGGGCACATACTTTTCATAGACACGCACGAACACACACACACTACACACACACTACCACCACCACACACACACATACACACACACTACCACCACCACACACACACATACACAAACACTACCACCACCACACACCACACACACACACCACAACCACCCCTCCCCACACACACACACCACACCACACACACACACACACACACACACACACACACAGAGGAAGAAGACAGAGAACATGGAGTGGGGAAAAAAGTGTACGGCAGCTTCCTGAAGACAAGTTTCATGACACACTCAAACTGACACCCCGCTGACACTTTTTCCTTCTGCCTTTCCCAATCTGTCTTTCTGTCTTTCTGCCTTTCTTTCTCTGAACATCTTTTCACATACGTGTTTTAAGATGTCCACCAGCGCCTCGTGTCCAAGGGGTGACAATGAGAAGAGAACTCAGTCACCTCACCCTCCTCACCTCACCTCAGGCCCATAACTACAAAGTAGTCGTTGGGGGAAGCCTGAGGACCGCAGACGCAACCTCCCTTCTCCATCTGTCTCTGTCGGCAGCCGCTGGCAGCAGCTCACGTGTGTGGAGTCTGGTCCATTGTTTGATGTTCTCATGCCAGTTATTGCGCTGTCTTCCTCTTATTCTCCCGCCCTCGATGGTGCCTTGCATGATTGTTTTGGACAAGCTGGTGTGTCAAGTGTTGTGTCCAAACCATATCAGCTTGCGTCTCTTCACAGTTGAAAGGAGAGGTTCCTGAGGTCCAGCAAGGTTCTCAATTCTGCTCCGTACATGTTCATTGGTCCTGTGCTCGATCCAGGGAACTTGATGGAGCTTCCTCAGGCATTTGTTCTTGAACTCAGTCAACGTCTCGACAACAACAACAACAACAAACCAGCCATGCAATCAACAGGGACGAACCTGCCACTGTACAAAACGTCAGACGAACACCACGAAACTTTCACACACATCCACCAGGCAAGTGTCGGCAAGTGCAGGGACGTGAAAGACGTGGAGGACATTTTGGGGGTGTATGGAGAGGACACAAGTGTGGCCCAAGAAAGCTGACCGGGCGTGTTCAAAGCCCCCCCACCCCCTGCACAAACACTCCGGCCAGCACATGAATGGAGCGATACATCTCGGATCTTTGCAGCAAAGACGGGGGGAATCAATAACAGGGCTACACGCACAATTCACCTTCAATGCATTGCTGCACACACACCTCAATGGTCAAACGTCAGTTTCAGGAGAAAAAAAAAACAGGAGTCAAATAAAATCTTCCACATCTTTCACGCAATCCATATCTTTCTCAATTTACTAAAGGCGACATTCATCAGAAGAATGGGGCTGGGCGCTGGGGGGGGGGGGGGGGGGGGGGGGCGCACATAGATGAAAGGAAAGAAAAAAGAATGCAAAAGAAAGGGTGTGGGGGAAAAAAAGAGAGAAACCTTAGTCAAGTGCTTGCAGCAAAGTAATCTAACTCGTGCTCCAACTTTCTGCAACATCGATGAGCAGGCCGGGTGGAGAGCGGCACGCTAAAACACCCCTTAAAGGCAATGAATGGACCTCAGCTTGCACATGTGCACATACTGGCACAGATTCACGGCGTGAGAGAGAGACGAAGAAACAGAGGGAGGGAGGGAGGGAGAGAGAGAGAGAGATCGAGAAAGAGAGACAGACAGACTTAGAGAAAGGGAGAGAGAGAGAAAGAGGAGACGGTGGTGGGATGGAGGGTGGTGAATAGGCAGAGAGAGAGAGAGAGAGAGAGGGGGGGGGGGTGTTGTTAGACGTGAGCAAATTCGATATACACCACACATACAGAACAGCCGCCACAGAACATAAGACTAATGGATACAAACAGAGAATCCTCACGCCTCTTAATAATACTAATACTAATGGATACAAACAGAGAATCCTCACGCCTCTTAATAATACTAATACTAATGGATACAAACAGAGAATCCTCACAGAACATAAGACAACCAATCAGAGTTAATCCAGCCACAGAACATAAGACAACCAATCAGAGTTAATCCAGCCACAGAACATAAGACAACCAATCAATCAGAGAGTTAATCCAGCCATAGAACATAAGACAACCAATCAATCAGAGTTAATCCAGCCACAGAACATAAGACAACCAATCAATCAGAGAGTTAATCCAGCCACAGAACACAAGACAACCAATCAATCAGAGTTAATCCAGCCACAGAACATAAGACAACCAATCAATCAGAGTTAATCCAGCCACAGAACATAAGACAACCAATCAATCAGAGAGTTAATCCAGCCACAGAACACAAGACAACCACAGGGGGGGATTAACAATGACGTGTCTATTGATACAATAAAGGCTTGCTCCGTCACTCAGAAACTTAGTCAGTTTCCCTCCACTCCCTGTCAGCTCTTACGTAACCTCTCCCCGACTGCAGAACGTGAGAGAGCATGCAACTCGAAGATCGGCCAAAGCGGACAGAACAGTACAGCACTGTGTCAGCCCCCCCCCCCCCCCCACACACACACCCAATGGCTACCACACACAGAGTGACTCAAACATAGGGCATGGGAAGGGGGGGGGGGGCGTGGGGGGTGAGAAAGGAGGGAGAGAGAGAAATTGACAAGAGAGAGATACAGACAGACAGAGACAGACACACACACAAACATGGAGAGACACTAAGAGAATCCCGACCGTCTCTTTTTTTATTCAATGGTTAAGATTTTCGGCAAAGCCCTTTCTTCCAATATGTCTTTGAGAGAGAGAGGGAGAGAGACAGACAGACAGACAAACAGACAGACAGAGAAGGAATAGAGAGAGGGAAGAGAGAGACAGACAGACACAGAAAGGCAGAACACCTGTGTGTAAAAGCAAACCAGTGCAGAGATTTCTTGACAAGACAAATTCACGACACCAACTCCTTCCGAACACAGTCCATTGTCTTTAAAAGGCCACTTCTTGCCACGTGCACACCCCCCCCCCCCCCACCACCTCCCTATCTAATCCCTCCTTTCTTTTGTTAACACCTCCCTCCCTATCTAATCCCTCCTTTCTTTTGTTAACACCTCCCTCCCTATCTAATCCCTCCTTTCTTTTGTTTATTTGTTTGTTTTTCTATTCTTCGTCTTCTTCTTCCAATGGTACAATGCAGGTACACGTGTTGTTGTTGTTGCTGTTTTAAATCGCATATTAAACAAAAAGTGCTTTCACCGAACAGCTCCTAAACCAGGTTAGTTTGATACACACGCACACACACACACACACACACACACACACACACACACACACACACACACACACACAGACAAAGAAAAAAACAACACAAAAAAACACGAAAAAAACAACAAAAACAACCCACCAACGAACACACTGATCATACGAGATTGAGCGCTGAAGACCGCCCACCACGTGCACGGGGTCAGGCGATACAAGAATCCTCACGTCTCTTACTAATACTAATACTAATGGATACAAACAGAGAATCCTCACGTCTCTTACTAATACTAATACTAATGGATACAGAGAATCCTCACATCTCATACTAATACTAATGGATACAAACAGAGAATCCTCACGTCTCTTACTAATACTAATGGATACAAACAGAGAATCCTCACGTCTCATGCTAATAATACTAATGGATACAAACAGAGAATCGTCACGTCTCATACTAATAATACTAATGGATACAAACAGAGAATCCTCACGTCTCTTACTAATACTAATGGATACAAACAGAGAATCCTCACGTCTCATGCTAATAATACTAATGGATACAAACAGAGAATCGTCACGTCTCTTACTAATGGATACAAACAGAGAATCCTCACGTCTCTTACTAATACTAATGGATACAAACAGAGAATCCCCACGTCTCTTAATAATACTAATACTAATGGATACAAACAGAGAATCCTCACGTCTCTTACTAATACTAATACTAATGGATACAAACAGAGAATCGTCACGTCTCTTAATAATACTAATACCAATGGATACAAGCAGAGAATCCTCACGTCTCTTACTAATACTAATGGATACAAACAGAGAATCGTCACGTCTCTTAATAATACTAATACTAATGGATACAAGCAGAGAATCCTCACGTCTCTGAATAATACTAATAATAATGGATACTTATATAGCACATTATCCACAAATCTGCTCTCGGTGTTTTACAAAAACCCTTTTGATTACACACACACACCAAAATATGACTAAATACAAAACTCTCTCTCTCTCTCTCTGCGCGCGCGCGCGTGTGTGTGTGTGTTGTCGCTTGCTTCACGACCTTCACCCAGCCTATCGCAGCGTGTTATTGTTTTACCTTCATCTGAATGAAAGACGGCTTGGGGACAAGCCCCCCTACTAGGAAATGAACGGCTCTTTAAAAACAAAAAGTCTTTGACAGTGAAATGCTTCGTTACAGCACATAACCATTCCTCGAGCAAAGTTCTGGTAACTGAAAGGGCACACAAAATCAGTATAGTTGAGAGGAAAAAAAACCCAACAATGTCGACAAAATAAAATCGACGAAAATAAGTAAACGACATCGTGTTGCCTTGAACATATTACTTCATCAAACAATTTTTTTTTTTAACCTGAACAGGCGAAATAAGACAAAGTGGCATGCTGATTCGTTTCAACACGCGGAATTTGGGCACAGCAACCAGCGAAAGGAAACAGAACACAGGTGGTGTTTTGAACAGCATTAGTGAAAGGCAGCGGGGGGGCATGACACATCGTGTTGATGCAGCAGTGTGAGGGACCACGTGCCACGTCCACAGCCTGTTTCCACACCACTCCCTTCAGTCACAACTATCACAGCCTGTTTCCACACCACTCCCTTCATTCACAACTATCACAGCCTGTTTCCACATCACTCCCTTCACAACTATCACAGCCTGTTTCCACATCACTCCCTTCACAACTATCACAGCCTGTTTCCACATCACTCCCTTCACAACTATCACAACCTGTTTCCACATCACTCCCTTCAGTCACAACTATCACAGCCTGTTTCTACATCACTCCCTTCACAACTATCACAACCTGTTTCCACACCACTCCCTTCATTCACAACTATCACAACCTGTTTCCACACCACTCCCTTCATTCACAACTATCACAACCTGTTTCCACACCACTCCCTTCATTCACAACTATCACAGTCTGTTTCTACATCACTCCCTTCATTCACAACTATCACAGCCTGTTTCCACATCACTCCATTCAGTCACAACTATCACAACCTGTTTCCACACCACTCCCTTCATTCACAACTATCACAACCTGTTTCCACACCACTCCCTTCATTCACAACTATCACAGCCTGTTTCCACACCACTCCCTTCAGTCACAACTATCACAGCCTGTTTCCACACCACTCCCTTCATTCACAACTATCACAGCCTGTTTCCACACCACTCCCTTCAGTCACAACTATCACAGCCTGTTTCCACATCACTCCCTTCATTCACAACTATCACAACCTGTTTCCACACCACTCCCTTCATTCACAACTATCACAGTCTGTTTCTACATCACTCCCTTCATTCACAACTATCACAGCCTGTTTCCACACCACTCCCTTCAGTCACAACTATCACAGCCTGTTTCCACACCACTCCCTTCAGTCACAACTATCACAGCCTGTTTCCACACCACTCCCTTCACAACTATCACAGCCTGTTTCCACACCACTCCCTTCACAACTATCACAACCTGTTTCCACACAACTCCCTTCACAACTATCACAACCTGTTTCCACACCACTCCCTTCACAACTATCACAGCCTGTTTCCACACCACTCCCTTCACAACTATCACAACCTGTTTCCACACCACTCCCTTCACAACTATCACAACCTGTTTCCACACAACTCCCTTCACAACTATCACAACCTGTTTCCACACCACTCCCTTCACAACTATCACAACCTGTTTCCACACCACTCCCTTCACAACTATCACAACCTGTTTCCACACCACTCCCTTCACAACTATCACAACCTGTTTCCACACCACTCCCTTCACAACTATCACAGCCTGTTTCCACACCACTCCCTTCATTCACAACTATCACAGCCTGTTTCCACACCACTCCCTTCATTCACAATGTCCACAGCCTGTTTCCACACCACTCCCTCCATTCACAACTATAAACCATTGCTGACCAGATTAACCATATTTCCGAAAATCATAATGAATGCCTTCTGATCTAACTGGTTAGATAAGTTGCATCCCTCTGAGTGAACATGCTTAATTTCTCTCTCTCTCTCTCTCTCTCTCTCTGTGTGTGTGTGTGTGTGTGTGTGTGTGTGTGCGTTTGATGGGGTGAATTTGTCATCATGTTTGTGTTTGGGATGAACGCCCACTCACTTCTGACAAGTATACATTGTGAAATACTGTATCACTTATATGTTACTTTTTTCTTCCTATCTTTTCTTCCTGAAACACTGTGTGTCTGTATACATTGTGTAACGCTGTATCTCCTGTATGTTATTTTTTTTTCTTCCTAAAACACTGTGTGTCTTGACCAGACAGCTGGTGTGGCCATTGTCAAAAAAAAGAACAATACCAAACGTGATGGATATTTGTTTGAGTTACATGAAACATGTAACACTGTCATGTGGCCTCACGGGGTTTCCTGAAATACACGTCTTGTCTTGTCTTGTCTTGTCATGTCACTCACCTGGGCAGGGTTACACGAGGTTCTCTTTGCAGCGCTAAGTTTGCTCAGAGTTTACAATGTTCCCCAGTATATGGAGTTTACCGCGGAGTTGGGAACATTCTGAACGATAGGCAGACTTAGTTCTGCTGACGTCGCTCCGGTAGACCTGCCCTGGTGTTGGGGGGGACTGGGTCGTGTGGGGAACATGCTGTGTGTGTGTGGGGGGGGGGGGGGATCAGATTTGGATTTGATAGGCGATATGACTGATGGAGATAAGCGTCCATAATAATGATAATAATAATGAATATAATAAGAATACAATTACATTAATAATAATAACAATAACAACAACAAAATAATGATAATAACAATGATAGTACTGCTGCTACTACTAATGCTAACAGCCACCCCTGAAAAGAGAGAGGAAAGACAGAGGTCTCTAAAACAACACGAGGCAGGGACAAAACAGAGATAAACCACCACAACCGCCGCGAAAATCCCCCCGACATACACCAGTTTGCTTTTCACACAGTGGCGGCGTGGCCGACTACAGAAGTGGACAGGAAAGAAGTACAAGCAAGTAACCGCGTCATCTTCTGGCAACAGCACCACTGCGCTAACACCAGCGATCATCAACGACATGCTACGTTCCCTGTCTTCACAGCTGCGACAAAAATCAATAACAATTATGTGCACAATTTAGTGAAGCCGCCTTCGTTTCTACAACGCAATGGCCCGGTATCGCTTTCAGAAAAATGGAAAGATCTTTCTCAGTTTACACCACGCGACGTTCTTCGGGATACAGGAAAAATGACTGACGCAGGGAGGAGTAAGCACGAAAGAAAGAAAGAATGAAAGAAAAAAAAAAGAATGAAAGAAAGGCCAAAAACCAAGAATGAAAGGGGAAGTTCGTCAAATGCAGTGAAGTCATCATCATGATACCAAGCTCCTTCACAACCGTTTTGCAACACTGACGACGGTCAGACTATGGAGGGCGTTGCATGGCTACAAGAAGTCTTAACACCCTGCCAATAGTTCTAAAGTACACCAGAGAGAGAGAGAAGAGAGAGAGTTATGCGGGGTGGAAAAAGGAAGAGCTGTCTTGCGTTTTCACTCTATGTACAGAGTTGTTGGGACAGAAAACCAAGTCAAAGAAAGAATCAGTTCAATGCAGCCTTCAGTTCAACCCTGCCCATGCACCACCTTCCCAATCAAAACAGGAAAACCACCAACCACAACGTGAATACGTGAGGGCTCGTGGAATTTCTAATCAAACTAATGTGAAGCGTTGTACAGCACCATAAAGATGATTTGCCGATCCAATTCAACCACATCAGCAAAGTTTGTTGAATGGGAGGGGGGGGGGGGGGAGAAGGAAAAAATGGGAGAGGAAAACAGTAATTACATGTCCATTCATACAATAATGATGTAATCCGTCACTCTGAAACCTGGTCAGTCCCCCTCTCCCCCCACTTCCTGTCAGTTCTTACGTAACCTCTCCCTGACTGCAGAACGTGAGAGAGCATGCAAGCCGAAGATCGGCCACAGCGGACAGGGCAGTCAAGAATTCTGTCAGCCCCACCCACACACCCGACTATCGTCACGCAAAGCCAGAGAGAAAGGAGGAGGGGGGGGGAGGGGAGAGGGAAAGAGAGAATCTACAGGAGAGAGAGGGGGAGAGAGGGGGAGAGTGAGAGAAAGGGAGAGAAAGAGAAAGAAAAATGCTGATAGAGAGAGAAAGAGAGATTGAGCGAAAAAGAGAAAGATGCAGAAAGGGTGAGAGAGAAAGAGAGAGAAAAACACTCAGAGAAATATGGAGGGGGAGAGAGACAGAGAGAGAGAGAGAGAGAGAGAGAGAGAGGGAGAGAGAGAGAGAGAGAAAGAGAGAGAGAGAGAGAGAAACGGCGAGAGAGAGAGAGAGAGAGAGAGAATCTACAGGAAAGAGAGAGACAGAGACAGACAGACAGAGTCCACAGGGAAAAACAGAAACAGACAAGCAATTTCCTGACCACATAATTCATGCCAGAGACTCCCCACGAGCAGTTTATACTGTGTCTCAGTGAGGTCTTCTGCCAAGTGCACGTCTCTCTGAATGGCCAACAATGACGTACTTCCATCCAACCCCAATGGACTCTGGATAGTCTGGAGAAGAAAAAAAGAAGTTAACTGGTGTATGATACTCCGATTGAACACTACTGATGTGCGAACCCAATTCCAGTTTGCGAAAGGCCGCCTGCTACCTACGATAGGTCATGGGGTCCACAGACTGAATCCCCATGACCTGTGTGAAGCCAGCTGTAAAATGGGGCGTCACATCGTTCAGTAGATTTACTGTCGTAAGGCAATTATCTAAAGTCAGTTCAATGGATTTGCTGTCGTTAGGCAGTTATCTAAAGTTTGCTTCAGTGAACAACTCCTTGGTGCAGCAAAGCCCAAACATGTCTGAATGGGAATCCTTGGCTAAGAAAGAACCCAGGAGTGCGAACTTCGTACTCTGCATGCACGTTCTGATAACTCCGTTTTCAAACAGAAAAATCATTGGTCCCTGAAGACGGAACTATCTTTTAAAAAGTTACTGGTACCAAGTAGTCATCAAATCTTTTCGGGAATCAGGGGAAAAGGAAAGGAAAATCAGAGTGAACACAATAAACAAAAATTACCTAACATCCAGGATGGCATATTATAGGAATAGCAGCACTATGAGCAGATGTTCCTGATCACACTGCTAAACAACACAGCTAAAATATGCCAACAGATGAACAGGTTTGCTCTGACAAGCTGGAAGAATCGTTTTCCAGCACCACAGGCCCACAATGCTCATCACGTGCCAGGCAACGACTTGAAAAATAAACAGATGCATCATGCAATGTACACCTGTTTAATCAGTCGTCTGACGGACATGTCATACTGACAGCATGCTGTGACAACGATTCTAGGTGTGAAACTGAGTGACACAATGGCGGACATGTCATATCGACACCTTCCTGTGACACAACGATTCCAGGTGTGAAACTGAGTGACAGAATGGCGGACATGTCATATCGACAGCATGCTGATCCCACCTTCCTGTGACACAACGATTCCAGGTGTGAAACTGAGTGACACAATGGCGGACATGTCATACTGACAGCATGCTGAAATGAGATAAGCAAGTAATATGATTCTTTCAATCCAGCCCTGGGGCATAAAAAGGAAGGAGAGAAGAAGAAGAAAAAGAAGAAGAAGGACAGAGACAGACAGACAGACAGGCAGGCAGGCAAGCACAAACACAGCAAGCGAAAGACACAGACACATCACAAACTCAGTCAACTTCTCCATGAAGACTGGCCAAGGAAATCAAGAGGGACGAACCAGCCCACAAATCGTCAGACGCAGACCCTTTCCGCCTTTGAACCCCTAGACACACGAAACAGGACTCTGAAGAGCGGGGACATGATGTACAGCGTGGACATGACAGACGTGCAGTGGAGGCAAGGAATGCAGCAAGCATCCCAATGATCGCCTTGAAAACACTTCCGCACAAAAAACGCCAGCAAGCTTGAATGGATTCCCACAGACCCTGGCTTGGCAGCCACGACAGAATCAATAAAGATGACATGGCACCATTCACCAAGACTGCCCTGGCTGCACCGCTCAATGGTCCAACAACATTCCTTTCAGAGAAAAACAGGAATAGATCTTCCACATCTTCCTCACTTTATCTCCGGCAGCTTTCATCGGGATAAAGGGTACAGGTTCAGGAATGAGAAGAGAAAACGAAAAACAGAGAAAAAAAGAAAGAAAGAAAGAAAAAATAAGACAGAAAAGGGATAGACATAAAAAAAAAGAAAGGAAGGAAGAGTAAAGGAAAAGTCTTTGTTGCCTGTCTGCACGAAGCATTCAACCTAACTCCTAGTTGAACTCTCTGCAACTTTGATGACATTGGGTGGTACTCAAGAGACAATCTTAAGTGGTAAAGTTTACCTGTGGGTAACTCTGCGTGTAGCCTGGAGGCCCGTTTGCCTTGCCTCGTAAAGGCTTTACCCACAGATGCACCTTCATCGGCAAGTACGATGGTCTCTTGAAATTATTTCACCCCTGACTGCATTGGGAGCACACTGCATGGCTGACACAACTATATCAGCTATGAACACGGAGTCAATGGACACAGCACACCACGTGCCAGTCTGTGCACGTGCACGTACTCACAAACATACAGAGATTCATGCTGAGAAAAAGACAAGAGATACAGAGTTGTTAGAGCAGAACTAGACTGTGTTCGCATTTTTAATACAGAGTAACCTAAGGACAGAAAACCACAACTAATCAACCAGTTAAATGCAGCAGAAAATCCAGCCTTTCAACATCTCTTCACAATTCAAGATCGCGGAAGTGAATGTGAACGGACCCCTTTGTAATTTATATGCAAAGGACTAGCATTGTGGAACATCACAGTGATGTGGTTTGTCAATCAAAATCAACGATATTGGCAAAGTCACGCTTTTTTTAAAGAGAAAAATGGTATAAAACGGCAATGACATGTCTGTTCAAAAGCTAACGATGTAATCCGCCACTCAGAAACCTGATCAGTTTCCCCCCACTTCCTGTCAGTTCTTACGTAACCTCTCCCCGACTGCAGAACGTGAGAGAGCATGCAACCCGAAGATCGGCCACAGCGGACAGAGCAGTCAAGAATTCTGTCAGCCCCACCCACACACCCGACTATCGTCACGCAAAGCCAGAGAGAGAGAGGGGGGGGGGGGAGTGTCGAGGGAGTAAGAGAATCTACAGGAGAGAGAGGGAGAGAGAGAGAGAAAGAGAGAGAAAGGGAGAGAAAGAGAGAGAGAGAGGGGTCAGAGCAAGACAGAGACAGAGGGAACAAGAGAGATGTCAAGAGAGAGAATCTACAGGAGAGAGAGAGAGAGTGAGAGAGACAGAGAGAGAGAGAGAGAAAGACAGACAGAGAGGCAGAGAGACAGAGTGAGACAGAGAGGATCAACAGGAAATAAAACCCACAGAAACAGAACGCCCATTCCCTGACAGAGTAAGTCACGCCACAGGCACCCCACGAGCTACCAGCCACCCAGTGTGCCGGTGTCTGAGGGGTGAGGCTCTCCCACATGTGCACGTCCCCCCCTGTACTATGGCCATAACAATGACGCACTTTCACCCAACACCACTGAGTTTCAGTTTCAGTTTCAGTAGCTCAAGGAGGCGTCACTGCGTTCGGACAAATCCATATACGCTACACCACATCTGCCAAGCAGATGCCTGACCAGCAGCCGTAACCCAACGCGCTTAGGCCTTGAGCTCCAACACCATTGGACTCTGGATTGGTTCAGGAAAACTTAATATCAGTGAATGACGCACCCCAGACTGAAGGCAACCCAAGCACAGAACTCAAAAGTCTGTTCGTGAAAGACCGCCTGCTAGGTGCTGTCACTCAATTTCACACCTGGAATCGTTGTGTCCCAGGAAGGTGGGATCAGCATGCTGTCGATATGACATGTCCGCCATTGTGTCACTCAGTTTCACACCTAGAATCGTTGTCACAGCATGCTGTCGATATGACCTGTCCGCCGTTCTGTCACTCAGTTTCACACCTGGAATCGTTGTGTCACAGCATGCTGTCGATATGACCTGTCCGCCGTTCTGTCACTCAGTTTCACACCTGGAATCGTTGTGTCACAGCATGCTGTCAGTATGACATGTCCGCCGTTCTGTCACTCAGTTTCACACCTGGAATCGTTGTCACAGCATGCTGTCGATATGACATGTCCGTCATACGACTGATTACACAGGCGTACATTGCATGATGCATCTGTTTATTTTTCAAGTTGTTGCTTGACACGAGATGAGCATTGTGGGCCTGTGGTGCTGGAAAACGATTCTTCCAGCTTGTCAGAGCAAACCTGTTCATCTGTTGGCATATCGTAGCTGTGTTGTTTAGCAGTGTGGTCAGGAACATCTGCTCATAGTGCTGCTATTCCAATAATATGCCATCCTGGATGTTAGGTATTTTTTTGTTTTTTTTGTTTATAAAACTTCCATGCATAGCAAAAGAAGTTCCTGTTTGAACAAAAAATGATAATAATGACTGCTCTTGTTGTTGGGTCAGAATATCAGATCAAAGTGCCAAGTTTAGAGAATACAAAAAATATAAATACAACAGTAAATGCAGTTTGCATATAATTAGGCTTCATTTTTTTAATTTTTTGTGCCCATCCCAGAGGTGCAATATTGTTTTAAAGATGACTGGAAAGAACTTAATTTTTCCTATTTTTATGCCTAATTTGGTGTCAACTGACAAAGTATTTGCAGAGAAAATGTCAATGTTAAAATTTACCACGGAATGGCGCGGGAAACGAATGATGAGCGCCCAAAGGCAGCTCCCAGTCGGCTCTACCCAGGTGGGCAGCCTGTTGTGCACATCACCCCCCACGTTTGTAGAACGCTTAGAGCTTGGTCAACGACAGAAGACAGCCCAATAAAAGTATCCATATCATCATCACAACTGACAGCCAACAGGAATGACCAATTCTGTGGGCCCCGTGATGCTCATCTCTGCAGAATGAACAGCACGTTTTGACAAGCAGGGGCACCAAGTTAGGTGCACATCTGTTCAATCAATTGTCTGATGGACATGCCATGTTGACAGCACGCTCCTGCCGCTCATCAGTGATGCACATAGAAACAGTTGGGGGGTGGTAGTGGGAAATGATGCACATAGAAACAGTTGGGGGTGGTAGTGGGAAATGATGCATATAGAAACAGTTGGGGGTGGTAGTGGGAAATCATGCACATAGAAACAGTTGGAGGAGGTAGTGAGAAATGATGCACACAGAAACAGTTGGGGGTGGTAGTGGGAAATGATGCACACAGAAACAGTTGGGGGTGGTAGTGGGAAATGATGCACATAGAAACAGTTGGAGGAGGTAGTGGGAAATCATGCACATAGAAACAGTTGGAGGAGGTAGTGGGAAATCATGCACATAGAAACAGTTGGAGGAGGTAGTGGGAAATCATGCACATAGAAACAGTTGGAGGAGGTAGTGGGAAATCATGCACATAGAAACAGTTGGAGGTGGTAGTGGGAAATGATGCACATAGAAACAGTTGGGGGTGGTAGTGGGAAATGATGCACACAGAAACAGTTGGGGGTGGTAGTGGGAAATGATGCACATAGAAACAGTTGGGGGTGGTAGTTGGAAATGATGCACACAGAAACAGTTGGGGGTGGTAGTGGGAAATGATGCACATAGAAACAGTTGGGGGTGGTAGTGGGAAATGATGCACATAGAAACAGTTGGGGGTGGTAGTGGGAAATGATGCACATAGAAACAGTTGGGGGTGGTAGTGGGAAATGATGCACATAGAAACAGTTGGGGGTGGTAGTGGGAAATGATGCACATAGAAACAGTTGGGGGTGGTAGTGGGAAATGATGCACATAGAAACAGTTGGGGGTGGTAGTGGGAAATGATGCACATAGAAACAGTTGGGGGTGGTAGTGGGAAATCATGCACATAGAAACAGTTCGAGGAGGTAGTGGGAAATCATGCACATAGAAACAGTTCGAGGAGGTAGTGGGAAATCATGCACATAGAAACAGTTCGAGGAGGTAGTGGGAAATCATGCACAAAGAACAAGACAAAAGAGAAGAGAATAAACTGCGTATTAAACAATAGGTTGACACATAGGTGTGGAGAGAGAGAGGGGGGGTGGGGGGGGGGGGTATGGGTGTTGTGTTATTGTTGGATGTTTTTCCCTGACAGGGTGTTGTGTTATTGCTGGATGTTTTTCCCCGACAGGGTGGGTGTTGTGTTATTGTTGGATGTTTTTCCCCGACAGGGTGGGTGTTGTGTTATTGCTGGATGTTTTTCCCCGACAGGGTGGGTGTTGTGTTATTGTTGGATGTTTTTCCCCGACAGGGTGGGTGTTGTGTTATTGTTGGATGTTTTTCCCCGACAGGGTGGGTGTTGTGTTATTGTTGGATGTTTTTCCCCGACAGGGTGGGTGTTGTGTTATTGTTGGATGTTTTTCCCCGACAGGGTGGGTGTTGTGTTATTGCTGGATGTTTTCCCCAGACAGGGTGGGTGTTGTGTTATTGTTGGATGTTTTTCCCCGACAGGGTGGGTGTTGTGTTATTGTTGGATGTTTTTCCCCGACAGGGTGGGTGTTGTGTTATTGTTGGATGTTTTTCCCCGACAGGGTGGGTGTTGTGTTATTGTTGGATGTTTTTCCCCGACAGGGTGGGTGTTGTGTTATTGCTGGATGTTTTCCCCAGACAGGGTGGGTGTTGTGTTATTGTTGGATGTTTTTCCCCGACAGGGTGGGTGTTGTGTTATTGCTGGATGTTTTCCCCAGACAGGGTGGGTGTTGTGTTATTGCTGGATGTTTTTCCCCGACAGGGTGGGTGTTGTGTTATTGTTGGATGTTTTCCCTGACATGGTGGGTGTTGTGTTATTGTTGGATGTTTTTCCCCCCGACAGGGTGGGTGTTGTGTTATTGTTGGATGTTTTTCCCCGACAGGGTGGGTGTTGTGTTATTGTTGGATGTTTTCCCCCGACAGGGTGGGTGTTGTGTTATTGTTGGATGTTTTTCCCCGACAGGGTGGGTGTTGTGTTATTGTTGGATGTTTTTCCCCGGTAGGGTGGGTGTTGTGTTATTGTTGGATGTTTTTTTTTTTCCCGAGAGGGTGGGTGTTGTGTTATTGTTGGATGTTTTTCCCCGAGAGGGTGGGTGTTGTGTTATTGTTGGATGTTTTTCCCTGACAGGGTGGGTGTTGTGTTATTGTTGGATGTTTTTCCCCGACAGGGTGGGTGTTGTGTTATTGTTGGATGTTTTTCCCCGACAGGGTGGGTGTTGTGTTATTGTTGGATGTTTTTTCCCCGACAGGGTGGGTGTTGTGTTATTGTTGGATGTTTTTCCCCGACAGGGTGGGTGTTGTGTTATTGTTGGATGTTTTTTTCCGCGACAGGGTGGGTGTTGTGTTATTGTTGGATGTTTTTTACCCGATAGGGTGGGTGTTGTGTTATTGTTGGATGTTTTTCCCCCGACAGGGTGGGTGTTGTGTTATTGTTGGATGTTTTTCCCCGACAGGGTGGGTGTTGTGTTATTGTTGGATGTTTTTCCCCGACAGGATGGGTGTTGTGTTATTGTTGGATGTTTTTTACCCGATAGGGTGGGTGTTGTGTTATTGTTGGATGTTTCCCCCGACAGGGTGGGTGTTGTGTTATTGTTGGATGTTTCCCCCGACAGGGTGGGTGTTGTGTTATTGTTGGATGTTTTTCCCCGACAGGGTGGGTGTTATTGTTGGATGTTTTTCCCCGACAGGGTGGGTGTTGTGTTATTGTTGGATGTTTTTCCAATCTTTATCATTACTCCCAATTCCCATGGAAAACCAGTCATGTTGTTGACCTCCCAGCTGGCCTCTGGCGGCCATCAACAGCTAACTCGGTCATCTGACGGCCATCAACGGCTAACTCGGTCAAACACAAACCACGCTCAAAAAGCCACTGTGGAAAACATGGCCATAAAAACTGTCATGTATCCCAAAACAGACCGTGGTGTTTACCGCCTAGCTGACCTCAACTAGTTATCCAACAACAGCTAACTCAGTGAAACACAACCCACTCTCAAAAGCCACTGCGGGAAAAAAATGACCACGAAAGGTCTTGTGCTATATATTAAAACAAAACATATTGTTTACCGCCTTAGTTGACCTCGACTGTCCAATTAAAAGCTGTTTCAGCGAAACACAAACCATGCTCTATAGCCATTGTGCAAAACGTGACCATAGAAACGTGTGCGCTCTCTCTCTCTCTTTGATATATATATATATATATATATATATATATATATATATATATATATATATCTGTTAAATAAGATACAATTTTATTGTCTGTAAAAGCAAAGAATTTTGTCTTTGGTTCTAGTATATATACCATTAAACACACACACACACGCATACACACACACACACACATATATATATATATATAGATATATACATATACATACATATATAAATCATGTTATTTACTGTATAGCGCCCAGCTGACCTGACGGGCAGTCCAAGGACCACCGATATGTTTGAAATTAGGTATTTATTGCACTTCCTATTTGTGAAGGGTACAAATGTTGATTTCTGCTGGATACCATCCCACACTGGATTCCTTTATAACGACCGAGCAGACAGGGCAGCAAAAAGGGGAGCAAAAAATCATATAGATAGTATAAAAGTATATTGCCAATTGTCATACAAGGAAATAAGCAATATACTAGAAAGAGACTTTTATAGGTGCTTGAATTCAAGTCTAAAACCTCGTCAGTTGACTCTCTCAGACTTTGGTCCGATTCGCAGACCAATTCTGATTTAGCTCTCAGACTATTATCAAATTCATTACGGACCAAGTATTGTTCTAATGTCAAGTGCATATGCTTTAGTAACCTGACAATTGAGCATATAATTTTTGACTGTAGCTTGATGAAGCCTTATGTACATAAAAGTGTGTCTTCACAAGTGACTGAGAACGTTGATGTTTTTGACTTTTTGCATTCATTATCAGTTGTTTCGCTTGTCAGTTTAACGACTTCTCTTTTACGAAGTCCTTTAAGTAATTTCCTGTATTTGTATTTAGATTTAGAAGGGAAAAAAAATTCAATTTTCACCCACGGTTCACCCTCATTTGCCCAGTTTTCCCCAACCCTCCATTCATCCACATCTCCCACCCCTTCTCACCGATAATACTCAAATGTATTCATAGATACTTTAACAAAATGTCTTCAATCACCGATATGTGTGACGGGACATTAAACAAAAATACCTCCTCCCCGTGTTCTGGACAGCTTGAAGAAACGCCACCAATCACACACAGCGACCAAGAAACTAAATAGACCCGCGAGGGATGCTGTCGTCAGCAACGCTGTTTGCTGTCTACGTCACGTCAGGCTGTCTGACAGCCAGTCGGATCTCATCGTCTGCTCCTTAGTTCCAGGTACAATATTGATTTATTTGCCTACCGACTTGGGTGTGTGTCTGTTCAAATAAAATACAGATTAGCAATATAGTCATCTTCACGTGACTGTGTTTTGAATGTTTTCACTTTTATGCTGCATGAAGCCAACAGACAAAATATCTGCGAACGGACAGACAGTAAAGTTGTGTCTTTATCTTATATTTGTTTCGTCAGAATAAGTATGGTTTGCCAGACGCCTCAAGAGTGAATTTCCTGTTTCACTAGTGTTTGAACATAGTAATAACATGTAAGCTTGTTCTTCCTGTGTGTTTCATATGCATATATGAAGTTCGCACTGCATGACTTCCAATTAAAGAATTATTAAATCACAGGTACCACAGATTTAAACTCCACTGGCGGGTGGAATACACCATCATTATCAAAGATACAATATATATATATAAACATGCCAGGAATCCAAACAAATAACGATGCACAGTAGAGTTCTTTGTAGTTCTTGTTTTGCTCATTGGCTGGTTGGTTGGTTGGTTGATTGGTTGGTTGGTTGGTTGGCTGGTTGGCTGGTTCAAGGAATTGCAAAAAGTCACCAAACAATAAATAGATATGAATAAAAAAATTTAAAAAAAACCCGTTAAGTTAAAATCACTTAATTACGCGCGCGCGTTTGTGTGTGTGTGTGTGTGTGTGTGTGTGTGTGTGTGTGTGTGTGTGTGCGTGCGTGAGGTTGTGGAAATGCGGCAGGGGAGGGAAGGGGTGCTGAGGGTGGTGGGGCGGCAGACAGAAAGAAAGAAACAAAGGACAGAAGGGGAAAGAATCAATAACAACAACAACAACAACAAAGAAGGAAAAGCAAAAAGGCCATCAAACTGCCTGGCGACTATCTCCCAGACAATCTATTTTTGCATTTCCAACTAACCCCTCCACCTCCTTACCACCAAACTGCCCGGGATTAATATAAAAAAATCAAAAAAATCGGGGCCTTACTTTCGCTCCCCCCCTCCACCCGCCCTCCGCCTCCCCCCGCACCCCTTTGACCCCCTCCCCCCTCCTATACTCTCCCACCCCCCCTTGACTGTAAACCTCCCGGACAACAATGGGCCTGAAATTGTGCACCCCTTGGAAGGGCCCGGCCAGGTATGTTCAGGTGCTTTGCCTGCACCTCTCCTCTCGCGCGGTCCTGTCCTTGCACACGCCTGCTCCGTGTCAACCGTCGCTAAATCAGACATGTCCGCCATTGTCGATGAGCTTAAGGTGAGAAGGTTGCACTTGTGGGGCTGTGTGCCTAGTCTGTCCGTTTCTCTGTGTCACAAGGTGTTGGTGTTTGTGGGTGTGTGTACCTGGTCTGTCCGTTTCTCTATGTCACAAGGTGTTGGTGTTTGTGGGTGTGTGTACCTGGTCTGTCCGTTTCTCTATGTCACAAGGTGTTGGTGTTTGTGGGGGGGTGTACCTGGTCTGTCCGTTTCTCTGTGTCACAAGGTGTTGGTGTTTGTGGGTGTGTGTACCTGGTCTGTCCGTTTCTCTATGTCACAAGGTGTTGGTGTTTGTGGGGGTGTGTACCTGGTCTGTCCGTTTCTCTATGTCACAAGGTGTTGGTGTTTCTGGGGCTGTGTGCCGTTTCTCTGTGTCACAAGGTGTTGGTGTTTGTGGGGCTGTGTACCTGGTCTGTCCGTTTCTCTGTGTCACAAGGTGTTGGTGTTTGTGGGGGGGTGCCTGGTCTGTCCGTTTCTCTGTGTCACAAGGTGTTGGTGTTTGTGGGGCTGTGTGCCTGGTCTGTCCGTTTCTCTGTGTCACAAGGTGTTGGTGTTTGTGGGTGTGTGTACCTGGTCTGTCCGTTTCTCTATGTCACAAGGTGTTGGTGTTTGTGGGGGTGTGTACCTGGTCTGTCCGTTTCTCTATGTCACAAGGTGTTGGTGTTTGTGGGGGGCTGTGTACCTGGTCTGTCCGTTTCTCTGTGTCACAAGGTGTTGGTGTTTGTGGGTGTGTGTGTGTGTGTGGGGGGGGGGGGCACCTGGTCTGTCCGTTTCTCTATGTCACAAGGTGTTGGTGTTTGTGGGGCTGTGTGCCTGGTCTGTCCGTTTCTCTGTGTCACAAGGTGTTGGTGTTTGTGGGGGGGTGTGCCTGGTCTGTCCGTTTCTCTGTGTCACATAGTGTTGGTGTTTGTGGGGGTGGGCATCCTGCCATCTTGACAAGGGATTACCTCAAAGAAATCCACTGCAGTCTTGTTTTCGTGAAGAAACCCAATGGCAAGTGTTGAGCAGCAAGGCTCCATATAAAGGCGATATATTAGAACGTACACACACACACACACAACAAGAAGTTTGTGAGAGGTGATGATGAGGAGGAGGAGGAGGCTGATGAAGACGGCGATGACGATGATGATAATAACTTTGAAGATGATGATTATGATGATAATGGGGAGGGGGAGGTTGATGATGAGGGTGATGATGAAAAAGATGAAGGTGATGGGAATGATAATGATACTGATGATGATGATGATGATGATGACGACGACGACGACAACGATGATGATGGCGATGACGATGAAGCTTTATATCATAGCTCCAGCTCTAGCCTACAAACGGGAACAAAACAAAAAACTACTGACAAAAAACAAACACAAACTGTTATCTTCTAGTACTTCCACAGAAACACACCGTGGCACACACACACACACACACACACACACGCGCGCGCGCGCACACACACACACACTCCCTCCTCCACATCCACTCAAACTCTATGACTTTCCGCCAATGTTGGGAATGGCGGCAAGAGAGCGAGGCGGGAAAGTATTATAATCCTATCAATGCACTGAAGGCCAGGC